>NW_025782517.1:0-34807 GCF_021130785.1 Homalodisca vitripennis | reverse complement strand
ACTGTACACAAGCAGGTCATCCCAGATAGTTGAACACGAACTTAAATTTGACATCATGAAAGATAGAATCCAGGAGTCTGGTGAGTGTCTGGGCCCCCACAGCCAAGCCCATTGGCACTCGGGTGAAACTGGTACAAATTCCAAAGGCACACAAAAGGCAGTGAGAGGTCGAGACTCGTGTTTTAGAGGAATCTGATGATATGCCTGATTAAGATCAAAAATGGAGAAAATACTTGGCCTTACCAAACCAGTCGAAAGCAGAAATGCAAATCGGGGAGAGGCACGGAGTCAATTTCTATCTGAGCATTGAGCTGTCGATAATCCAGGACCAATCTGGACTTTCCACCATTAGGTTTCGGCACTAGAAACGCTGGACTGGAAAAATTTGAGCAAGACGGCTCGATTACCCCACTCTTAAGTAAATCATCAATCATATTTCTCAGAAATTCCATCTTGGGCGGAGCAAGCTTATATGGATGGGAACGTACAGGACGGGTGTCTGTAAGACGAATCTCGTATTCCAAGAGATTGGTCGTGCCCAGTTTGTCAGTTAGGACTTCAGGAAAACTGGAACAAATCTGCCTTATGTCCTCAGCCTCTTTCGGGCGTAAGATGTCCTAGTTGGTCAGGAGGAGTCAAGCTCTTATCTTCCATCTCTAAGGCAGCAGTCCCACGAGACTCGACATCTGAAAAGGGAACGAGCACCCGCCTGGCGAAAGCAAAGAAAACATGACTGGAGGCCAAATCCAAAATCATGCCAGTTTTTCCGATAAAATCTGCTCCCAAGATGAAAGGAAAAAGTCAGGTCCTTAGCCACCAAAAAGCTCCAATCCCAAGAGAAATAATTAATTTTGATGTTGAATCTGGGCACTACAGATAATAGGTAAAGGTGTGCGTGAAGCAGTCCAGCAGATAAGTGAACTAGGCTCAACCTGCCGTATTTAGCCCAGAGGATTTTAGATCTTCAAAAAACGACAAAGAAATCAGGCTGCGTGCTGACCCAGAATCCAACCAGGGCCTTCTGCACCACATTCCCCACAAGTACATCCAGTTGTCGGGCAGGTTGAGCGGGCAGCCCTTACTCCCTGCGCAGCCAGAGCAGCAAACCTCCCCTCTCGGCCAACGATGATAACTGTCCCCAAGTCTATTTCTTTCTGTTCTGCATTAAACCAGCTACCCTTTTACCATCAAAATCAGGTACATATTTGCCCTCAAAATTACCTTTACGGCACGAGTCGGGCTTACTCGTCCGCAAGCTTACTAGTTTTTTTTTATTAAGTGGACAAAACGGTCTAATATGTCCCACTTGCTTGCAGCCATAACAGGTAGGAGGCTGCCTACGGGAAGGAGCAGCTGCTGGCTCAGACTGCACCGGAGCATGGACCGGCCCCGGGAGGCAAAGTGAGGAAGATGCCTCGACATGGCCTCCTTTGATCATCCGCATCCTCCTCAAACCCCTCTAGAGATGATGGAGAGGGCGGTCCAAATCCGCAAAAGATGCGGGACGGCTACAAAAAAATCAAACGGGAGCGTTTCTTCAGGTTTAATGCCCTCCAAAATAAGGCTCCACCAACTCCGTTTCGCTCAAGCTCAAGCGCAACACCCGGGCTACATCCCGTATCACCCACCCGACAAAATGGCTCAAACGTCTCGTCTGGTGCCTGAGGACGGTAAACGCGTTCCACCCGCAAGCGCTCCCTAACCCGAGCAGGTACAAAGAACTCCAAGATCTCGGCGTGGAAACTGGTCAAAAAGTGGGCACCTCTCTTAAGGCACAGTCTAGAAGGCGATCAAAAAGCGCGCCTTAAGGAAAACTGCGCTAAACTGCGCTAAAAAATCTGCATAAGCATGGCATCTGTCATACCAGGAAATTCTTTTAGCTTAAAAACTTCCAGAAGGAAATTGATAAGTAAATTAGTGTCAAGCCCATCAACTCTGGGGAAGTGTTGTAAAACACTCCCCAAAGGATGGGGCAGTTTGCCAAAGCTGGAAAAAGAAGGCACAACTATAGATGATGCCTCACCAGCCGCTTCAGGAGGGCCACTACCCATCGGAGACATAGTAACTCTGGGAGGCTCGAAAGAAAGAGCCGGAGGATGGTTAGCAAAAGTAATGGTAGTGGGGACCTCCGTGGGAGTGACAGCGGTAAATAGTACCCTACCCCTTTCTCTTTCACCGAGCGCACCTCACTCAAACCCATCTAAGGCTTGTTTTAATTTGTTACTGGCCGAAAAAGCCCAACTTTTAATATCAGAGTCTAAACTAGGAGCTGACATAAGTAAAAAACTATTCTGTCACGCCAATGTAAAAGCTGAGATGCCAATCTAGCCTTTGCTGACCCGGACATGGGAAGTGACTCAAAATTAATGTCGTCTTCTAACTCTTCCATTCGGGTTTTACAAAACTCAAATTCAGTATTAATTTGGAACTCTGCATTCCAGCTGCGGTCCAACGCTATACAAGCCCGTAATTGAGCTCCTTATTGCCCTCACACATCTCCCTCGGGCTTCTGTCCTCTCGCCAGGACCTCAAAAAACCAACTCGGGCTTGCGCAGATGTTCAGGCACCAGGGAAAAACGCCATACCAAACAATTAAGACAAAATAAATACAACAAAGCGTACGCAACAATTACTTAGTAACCTAAGTGGACTCAAACTCTCAAAGGGCTTACACTGACGAGGTCCAAGTGAAGAACTTAATACCTAATACCTGCCACCTAATAGAAGGATACCCTGCAAATATACATTAATAAACCCACAACCTACAAACACAGAAGCAATAAATATAACAAAACAACACATTGATAGGGGAGAGAAGAAGTAGAGTACAGTTAGATAAATTTAGCGGGTTAAGCAATTTAGAGTCCGTTGCTCCCTGCAAAGGGTAAGTCTGCAGGAAGCAAGACACTAAACCAAAACCAATTCCACCCGGTATCCTGTGCTAGGGCGAGCACCTAATAAAAAAAACAGTTGTGTTCTCTGACCTCCCCCTACCTAACACTAACCTACACACCAAGAAACAAAAACCAGAACTGAGAAGACAGCTGAGAGAGCAGCTAACCACGCTCTGCTACCATTGAAAAAACCTTACATCGCCGCTCGCACACCCACAGCAAACCATTCAGGGGAAGCGCGCGCCCATGGTGGCGAACGGGATGCCGGATCAAAACTAACTAGGTGAAAATAAGAACACCGTGGTCAGTATACTCAGGTTCATTCACTAAGACAACATAACATAGGCCTATCCAGTCAATATAAAAAGGTATATAATTATACTATAAATAAAAAAAATAAATAAATAAAAGTGCCTGCAGTTGTATATACCTCGAACAATTCTTGTCAGGTGCACCTGCATACAAAAATTGGAAACGCCATAATTTGAAACAAGAAAATGCCAATTCCACCCGGTATCCTTCGGCTAAGGGCGGGCTCCTAATGAAATCCAAGAAATAACTAAATAATATCTAAAACTAACTTAAAATTAAATAACAAAATATAAACTATATAAATGGCAACAACAATAACAATAACAAATAAATAAAGAATATGAGCAGGGTATCACAGATGTTGACTAGCAGTAATGTCCATCATGGTGGCCGTCCTTCAGCAGAGCGCAAAAGAGAAGGTTCTCTGCGACCACGCATGATGGAGAGATGACAGGAGAAAAAACAGCTCATCTCTTGGACCTCATCAGTGAGGGGCCGTAAAACATGTTAGAAGGAAAACAGCTCAGAAAATCCAACAAAACACTTAGTTAAACAAAATTTTAACTGGAGCTACTCCTAACTTGTACACCACGGCTCAGAGTCTTTTCACCACTCTGGCCGGAAAGGCCAAACGCCTTCAAAATGGTCAATGGTCTCTGCAGCCAATAAAACCACACACACATACACTATATAAAACACACATGAGCCGGGGAGAAGATATAGGTATTGAACCGGCTCACCACGTGAGCAGAATATGCGTGTCTTCTTACCGCTGTTGATCTCTAACGTGAAATTATGTCCCATCCAAGATTTTTTTCACCACTATTTATTTTGTTGTATAGGTCAGTAAAGTTTTACAGTGATCCCTACTTATGGCCTGATCGAATATACGTTGCATCAGTCAGTTAAAACATTGAATTAAATATAACTTTCCTGGTAATATACAAAGACCTCTTCCTATAATAAAACCAGACATAGAGTTTGCTAACTACTATTTAAAAACACACTATCATGTGGTGATATTTAGAAATATGATGTTAATTAATAGATTTATCCGTGGTTATCTAGGAATCAGTAATTTATACAGAGATCTTTACCCAAGCTGTGATCAAATAATAGTGTAGCTTAGCAGCTCGAATATAGCTTCATTATTAGATCTTAAATTTACAGTGTTTTAAAGCATGGTCCATGGTCCTAAAAGGGAACTTGTACTCGGTATAGATCAAATAGATGCATTTTTAAATGATGGTCCATGAACATCTATGTCCTCGGCTTCGAGCTATCGTAACTTTATAATTTGGTCTTATGGATAACTTAAAGATGTTTATCAGTGGTCTTATTGTTTTATATCAGGAAAACGTGGAAGACTTATCTTATTATTAAGATCTTAATTCAACATAAATATTTAACCATAATAAGAATAACACATCTTAAGAGGTAGTAAAGTATTCGTAACTCAACAATCCAAAAACATATATAGTAGTTTCTTTATTTATATGATTTAAATTAATACCAAGATTCAAATGTTTTCTTTTTATCTAAGCTAAACTCGTATTATAAAAAATACTCTTTTCTAGCCTCAGTCTACTCAGGCAGCAATAAATATTACACATTACGTAATCTGAAAAACCAAACGCTGTTATAAGGTATTTAAATTGTAACGGTCACTAGGTAATGTTGAGAATTTCCGACTCTACATAATTCTCTTTTCTTGTAGATGCACATTGTCTACGGTAAATAGCAGCACATGTGACGTAAACGGAGATATCCCAATTAACCAACCTAATAAGGGAGGGGAGGATTACATGGTAGAAGGGTGACGACCTGCCAAGGACTGGCCCTAGTACCATGTAATGCTGTAACCTGGGTGCGCATAACAGTGTCATTGTAGCCATTGCTGTTGGATATAGCAACAGTAGTGAATGCACGGCAACTGTTTTAAATACAGGCAGTCCCAATCCCAGCCAAGATTAGTCTTTTAAAATCTTGAAGTAACGTTTAATGGATCTCATACAAATTACTTTACAACATATTTTCTTCGCCATTTATATGTATATTTTCAAGAATCATAAAGTGTGATGAGCGTAACTTACCAACTAGTTAAAAGGATAAAGTTCTTTTATAAAAGTGAAAATGGCGGAGCAAGCATTTTGCATTTGCGCCATAAAAAAGCTGGCGCAAAAGAATGTGTGGCGACATAACACTGAATTCCGTCGCAATCACTTACACCACGCTGCGTCTCACTTCTGAGGGGGCTTACATAAAACATTACATCGCTGAATTGAATTACAGAAGCCTCATTTCGCTCTGGCGTTTCGGCTAAGAGAAAGGGTTGAACCCCTTCTTAAAAACCCTAGTACTGGAGCAGCACCTCAATACAACTTCTCCTGAATTTTAATATTATAGACGAGTCTTGTTTAAGACTTCCCACATCTTCAATTTCTTCCAGTATCGTAATTTTGTAATCGTGTACGATTATTGCCACTCGAGGCGTTCTTACATATCGGCTGATTTGATCAATTATACTTACACGAGATAATAGAGTTATATGGATGGAACATGATAACTGTAATATCATGTTATTACATGTGTATGTTTTACATTATTTTTAAAGAGACAAAATATATAATAAGCTAAGTATATTAATTTAATCTGATCCCTCATCAGCATATTACGGTCAATAACAATGTTACTAGGTACAGTGAAAGATTGTGTTATTTACTAGATATCAACAATTCTTGCATGTACTATCCGCAAGTGTGACAAAGCTCGTCTGAGGCTGATCTAGTAACTGTGTCAAGAATATATTTGTTATTATATTGGCGAAAATTTGTGTAAACCCAATTCTTAGAAAATTCCAACATTTTCCTAGCCCACAAGTTTGCGATACGCATTTTCATCATTTTAGTTCAAAGTAAAATGCAGTAAAAATAATCCTCTAAAACATTATTGCAACAAATATTTTTATTCTATAATCCTTTCTTATACCTCAAAATAAACAAAATAGGGTCACACATAGTTGTTTTTAAGAATTACCTAGTTGGAAATGTAAATACGCTATATCTTAAAAGAGAATAATTTATATCTGGTTACCATGAAAACACGATTTTAAAATCATATTTTTAAAAAGATTTTCAAAGCTGCAGCTTGCTGGTTCATTGGGATTTTAATTGATACGGACGAAGTTAGCAGTGTTCACGTTCGCTCTTCTACGTACCTGTGACCTTGACATCACGCCTGAGCCTCTATCCTCTCTGCTGCAATATTCTTCAAAAGGATAAGTCAAAACATTACATTTTTCATTGAATATAAACTCGAGTAGGTGTTGTCTTGCATGTATGGCTGTGTATTTTTTCCAAATATTGATGTTACACAATTATTCCTTCCGTTTAGATTGTAGCATCTTTATTACATCATCTTATTACATGTTAGAAACAGCGTAACTACTATGAGTTACTTATTTTACTGTATATTTAGCTGTATGAAATTACTTAATGGACTACTATTCCACAGTCTTGCACGTTCTTGTCACTTTCCGCTGAGGCAATACAGTTGATGAAATAGTTTGGTATATTGAAAACACATATTTTCACAATTGACTGGTTTTAAATCAAGACATTCATGCAATCCTTTCCCATTCAGCACAATTCAACATTTATATTAGTATTTGAATTGTTTGTTGCCAGAAATTTCTCACGTATGATAACTACTTTGAAAAATATTTCTTCTCATGTTTATTATTTTAAGTGGTGTACGTCCAGGAGCCCAGGGCCAATTCGTATTGTTCAAGTACATAACCTCGTGTTCGAAATAGATTGTGAAGTTTATCTTAGGAAAGATGTTAATTATGATTTTTGCCTGTTGTGGAGGTGGTTAAAAAGGAAGGGTATGAAAATTGTTAAAAATATATTAATAACACTGTTTTCTCAAATCATATTTCTTTAGCTTTATACCTAAAACTTACCTTAGACGAATAAATGTGTTTTAACCTTCAAATTTTACAGTTTTTTATAGTTATATCTGTTTCTATAACAGTATCATAAGTATTGTATATAATTACTTGAAAGCCGGTGCTAAATATTTAAATACAAGAAAAAAATATGAGGAGAGGATTATCGTTTGATTATTATTAACTCATTCAAACTGTTCCATTTTATCTTCCACCAAAAGTAACGTGTTTGGACGATAGATTGTTTCTAGCTCAGATAGGAAACTCAGATTGATTAGGTGTTATTAAGTTTTATATGAACAGGCAAAGCCCAAATTGCATTGTAACTGTACTATTTCATGCAAATAGGACAGTGTTAGAAAAGCTCTACTTGATGTTTATGTTTACAAGCAATAATTATAGTGCGTTACTATCTGGATTAAATCTACATTTACAGAAGATCTATAAACTTTATTTTGTCAAAAAATCGTATTCATCGGGTTCTTTTCAACAAAACTTTATCCAAATTGACTTTTTTTATTATGACAAATTTAAATTTCACATTCTTGTACCGTGATATGTTATTAGCAAATAATTATTATGTTCTGACTATTAAATTTGAATTATGTTTCAGGCTACAATGCTACTCATCCTAAACATGGGAAGAACCAGTACCGTAAGTATTTGGGACATAAACAAGTGTTTTAATGCCATTCTGAAACTGCTGTTTTTAGTCAAACTTTCTAGGTTTTAGAATATTCCCTTTAAAAGTATTAGTAAATAGGCAGCTAAAGGATTTGTTTTATATTTGTGATTCGAGAGTTTTGTTCTAACTATTTTCAGGTGGCCTCGGTCCTGCGTTGACCCGACGTCCTCTCTGTGGACACTCATCATATAACACTTCTCCACGTGTGTTACAAGGACACGCAAAGTATGAATGTTGGTTAAATGGAAAAAAAGTGTGAAAGGGTGCGTGCGTGTAGAACTACATTTAACTCAAACAATTTTCTCCACCACACAACATATTAAGGTATACTAAATGTGTCTGCTTATATTAGATTTAAGTTTAAATATTTGCCCCATTAATATTATTAATATTTATTTAGTTAAGCTAAATTACTATAATTATATGGATTTTGGGGAACTTTGTGGTTTAAAATGATACATTATTATATGCTGTTTTTTACTGATTATTACAGGGTGATGTCGTCAATGTGGCAGGAGGCCGCCCCACTCACACTAATTACACACAGGACACATACACTAGGTAATGTATTGTTCTAGTTAAAAAGTTTACTATAAGTTTGACTACTATAGTTATTTCAGAATGGCACAATAATATTGATTATATGGCTGATTATATGTTTGTAGAGAATAGTTTTTTTATCTTAATATAATTACAATTACTAATGGCAATTGTTAGTTCATTAGTTAAATTAATTGTATCTTTTCATCTTAATAGTGATTTTTATGGACCTTTAAAATATTAGGCTTTGTCCCGAGTGACTATGATGAGACGTAAAAGTTGTAATCAAAATTTCAGTGTTCCCAGTGGCAAAGAAATGATATGCTGTAAATGTAATAAGTGAGTTTGTTATCGCCTCGTATAAAATGTTTTTTGAAGGTCAGTAATGTTTATGGAGATCTATACTAAAGGTTTTACCATATGTTCAGCTGCAAATACTAACTATATAGCTATGTTTACCGATGATCTGGCTAAATAAGATGTATGGCTTAGTAGGCATATATCGTTTTATTATTAGTTATTAAATGTACAGTGTTTAAAGCATTTTATACGATAATGATGGAATATCATTCATAACATAGATCGAATAGATGTATTTAAAATTATGGTGAATGTCACTCAGTGGGAATTGGATGAGAGTTATCGAAAACTTTGTTGGTCTTATAGGTAACTTAAGACGTATCCCAATAGCAAAGATAAAACGATGAATAAATAAATAAATATATATAACTTACTTTAGCCAATATATTAAAATGGCCACAAAAGCCGCGTCATGCCATATCATAGAAATGAAGTGATTATTCTAAGCTGAAAATATTGTAAATTGTATCATTGTTGTTTCTTCATTGTGTTTTTATAGATGTACTGGAGATGCGTATGTTTTTACAATAAGTATAAGAAAACAATTTTCACTATTTAATCATTTAAATGATTATTATAACTAAATTGTAAATTACTCATACGATGGTTCAGATTTAATAAATTAACTGATGAATGAGTTGAATAAGCGGGGGAGAGGTAAGTTTTAGAAACATTTAATATAGATTAAAACCTATCATTCATTGACTTGTAACTTATTTAATTACCGTTTTGGTTTTCCTAATGGATTTCTCGTTAGAACATTAAACTGTTGAGCCGGTTCAATACCTATATCTCCCCGGCTCATGTGTGTTTTATATAGTGTATGTGTGTGTGGTTTATTGGCTGCAGAGGCCACTGACCATTTGAAGGCGTTTGGCCTTTCCGGTAGAGTGGCAAAGACTCCGAGCCGTGGTGTACAAGTTAGGAGTAGCTCCAAGTTAAAATTTAGATTAATTAAGTGTTTGTTAGCTGTTCTCCTTCTGACATGTGCGGCTAAGTTTACGGCCCCTCACTGATGAGGTCCAGGAGATGAGTTGATTTTCTGCTGTCATCTCCTCCATCATGCGTGGTCGCAGAGAACCTTCGCTTTTGCGCTCTGCTGAAGGACGGCCACCATGATGGACATTGCTACTAGTCAACATCTGTGATACCCTGCTCATATTCTTTATTTATTTGTTATTGTTATTGTTGCCATTTATATAGTTTATATTTTGTTATTTAATTTTAAGTTAGTTTTAGATATTATTTAGTTATTTCTTGGATTTCATTAGGAAGCCCGCCCTTAGCCGAAGGATACCGGGTGGAATTGGCATTTCTTGTTTCAAATTATGGCGTTTCTAGTTTTTTTATGCAGGTGCACCTGATAAGGATTGTTTGAGGTATATACTACTGCAGGCACTTTTTATTTTTTTTATTTTTTTTTTTATTTATAATATACACTTATATATTTATATTGACTAGATAGGCCTATATTGTGTCTTAGTAAATGAACCTGAGTATGCTGACCACGGTGTTCTTTTTTTTTTACCTAGTTTAGTTTTGATCCGGCATCCCGTTCGCCACCATGGGCGCGCGCTTCCCTGATGGTTTGCTGTGGTGTGTGCGAGCGGCGATGTACGGTTTCAATGGTAGCAGAGCGTTGTTAGCTGCTCTCTCAGCTGTCTCTCAGTTCTGGTTTTGTTTGTTGGTGTAGGTTAGTGTTAGGTAGGGGGAGGTTAGAGTACACAAATTTTTTTTCATTAGGAGCTCGCCCTAGCACAGGATACCGGGTGGAAATTGGTTTAGTGTCTTGCTTCCTGCAGACTTACCCTTTGCAGGGAGCAAGGGACTCTAAATTGCTTAACCGCTAAATTTATCTAACTGTACTCTACTTCTCCCCTATCAATAAGTTGTTTTGTTATATTTATTGCTTCTGTGTTTGTAGGTTGTGGTTAGTGTATATTTGCAGGGTATCCTTCTATTAGGTAGCAGGTATTAAGTTCTTCACTTGGACCTCGTCAGTGTAAGCCTTTTGTGAGTTGAGTCCACTTAGGTTACTAAGTAATTGTTGCGTACGCTTTGTTGTTTATTGTTGTATTTATTTGTCTTAATTGTTTGGTATGGCGTTTTCCCTGGTGCCTGAACATCTACGCAAGCCCGAGTTGGTTTTTGAGGTCCCTGGCGAGGAGGACAGAAGCCCGAGGGAGATGTGAGGGCATTAAGGGCTCAATTACGGGCTTGTATAGCGTTGGACCGCAGCTGGAATGCAGAGTTCCAAATTAACACAGAATTTGAGTTTTGTAAAACCCGAATGGAGGAATTAGAAGACGATATTAATTTTGAGTCACTTCCCATGTCCGGGTCAGCAAAGGCTAGATTGGCATCTCAGCTTTTACATTGGCGTGACAGAATAGTTTTACTTATGTCAGCTCCTAGTTTAGACTCTGATATTAAAAGTTGGGCTTTTTCGGCCAGTAACAAATTAAAACAAGCCTTAGATGGTTTGAGTGAGGTGCGCTCGGTTGAAAGAGAAGGGGGTACTATTTACCGCTGTCACTCCAACGGAGGTTCCCACTACCATTACTTTTGCTAACCATCCTCCGGCTCTTTCTTTCGAGCCTCCCAGAGTTACTATGTCTCCGATGGGTAGTGGCCCTCCTGAAGCGGCTGGTGAGGCATCATCTATAGTTGTGCTTTCCTTTTCTAGCTTTGGCAAACTGCCCCATCCTTTGGGGAGTGTTTTACAACACTTCCCCAGAGTTGATGGGCTTGACACTAATTTACTTATCCATTTCCTTCTGGAAGTTTTTAAGCTAAGAGAATTTCTTGGTTATGACAGATGCCATGCTTATGCAGATTTTAGCGCAGTTTTCCTTAAGGCCGCTTTTTGATCGCCTTCTAGACTGCCTTAAGAGAGGTGCCACCTTTGACCAGTTCCACGCCGAGATCTTGGAGTTCTTTGTACCTGCTCGGGTTAGGGAGCGCTTGCGGGTGGAACGCGTTTATCGTCCTCAGGCACCAGACGAGACGTTGAGCCATTTTGTCGGGGAGATACGGGATGTAGCCCGGGTGTTGCGCTTGAGCTTGAGCGAAACGGAGTTGGTGAGCCTTATTTTGGAGGGCATTAAACCTGAAGAAACGCTCCCGTTTGATTTTTTGTAGCCGTCCCGCATCTTTTGCGGATTTTGGGACCGCCTCTCCATCATCTCTAGAGGGGTTCAGAATCAGAATCAGAATCAGAATCAGAAAATAATTTTATTTCGTTAATAACATAAAGTTACATGAAAATAAGTCATAGATAAAATAGTACGTATATAAATATAACAATAACAATTAAATAAAATCAACAATCAAATAGTCAACATAGGTTATTTCACATGTTTGTGCAATATGACAGGAATTCTTGAACAGAATATGGGCATTTTTCAAGCAAAATAGTTTTAATGTTTTTTAGAAAAATTTGTGAGCTGGTTATGTTTTTCAGGTGCCGAGGCAGCGCGTTATAGAGCCGTAGAGCTGAATAGTGCATGCCCCTTTCGAAAATTGTCAATCTATGGATCGGGTAGACCATATTACCCCTGTGGCGGGTATCGTACTGATGATTAAAAGTGTTCTCTGCAAAAAGATGTGGGTTATTTTTGAAGAAAGTCAAAACTTCAAGTATATAGATGCTTGGAAGAGGGAGGAGATTCAGTTGCTGAAAAAAAAGGCTTACAGTGAGCACGATTACCTGCTGCAGACATAATGCGAAACAATTCTTTTTTGGAATCTAAATACCCTTAAAATTTCACTAGAAGATCCCCAGAATCCAATAGCATATTTCAGTCTACTGTATACATAAGCATAGTAAATTTTAACGATAGTTTCTTTACCAACTGCAGGCATTAAAACTCGAAAAGCAAAGGTAATTGAAGACAGCTTTGAGCATAGCGTATCTATATGTTTAGACCAGTTGAGCTTGTAATCAATGACAACACCAAGAAGAGAGGCAGACTCTGATGGGTTGATACCATTTACGCTGAAACCCGCTATATCACGAGAAGTTGGTGAGGAAAACCATGATTTTAGTTTTTTCTTCATTCAATAGGAGGACCATTTGACTCAAACCACTTATTCAAGCTGACATACGACTGATTCATAATAATTTCGAGGCTGTGAATATCACGACAAGAAGATAGAGCAGTTGTGTCATCCGCATAGCAAACAATGTCTGATTTCATATTGGAAGGAAGGTCGTTTATATATATAGAAAATAAAAAAGGACCAAGTACGGAGCCTTGAGGCACTCCTGAGCTGGTCCTCAAACCAACCTCTTTGAAGTTGTCCTTTATTTGTTACAGAAACTGTCTGCTTTCTCTCAGAGAGATATGAGGAAAGGAGTGAGAGAGCTGCACCGTTCAAGCCATATCTTTCAAGTTTACCCAAAAGAACAGAATGGTTGACACAGTCGAAAGCCTTGGACAGATCACAGTATATCGCACCGACACAATGCGACCCATCCAAGGCTCCCAACACGGCACCAATGACATCATTGACAGCGCTAGAAGTTGAAAACCCTTTTCTGAAACCAAACTGAGATGCAGTCAAGAGAGTATTAGAGTCAAAGTAACATTGAAGTCTTGCCAGAATGATCATCTCAAACACCTTAGCAAAAGAAGAGAGCAGACTGATTGGCCTGTAATTAGAAATCTCAGTTTTTTGGCCTTTTTTATGGATTGGACGTATGACAGACAGCTTTAGATTTTCTGGAAAAATTCCCTCAGAAAAAGATCGATTAATTATGTGTACCAGAGGAAAAGCTATAAGATATGCGCACTTCTTAAGAACTTCAGATGTAACCCCATCCCACCCACTCGACTTCGAGTTTCCCAGCTTTGAAATCGAGCTTAGAACCTCAGCCATAGTGGTTGGTTCAAACAAAAAAAGAGAAGGTTTATCTAATTGTTGAAGAGCTGGGACATTTGCAACATACTCGAGAGCCGAATCAAAAGAAGCCAGCTGTGATAGTTGATTACCAACTGAAACAAAATATTCGTTAAACTTTTCTTTCTACATCAGCTTGGGTTCTGATAGCTACATCACCATCGGTGAGGATAATAGGGTTGTTTGAAGATTTTGAATTACCAAGCTCATCATTCACAACTTTCCAAGTTGCCCTACTCAGATTACTGCTTTTTTTAATGTAATCAATGTTGAAATTCTTTTTCGCCTGAAGTATTACCCTACGAAGAATAGATTTATACCTTCTAAAAATAAGACATGAAATCTGTGGAAAAATTGCTCTTACTTACAACATAAAGCTCCCGTTTTCGCGCACAAGAGGTTCTTATTCCTGACGTTATCCAAGGCTTTTTCCCAGGACCTTTAAGTTTTTTTGAGCGTTCAGGACAAGCATGGTTAAACAAACGAAGGAAGGTATTTAAAAATGACTTAAATGCCGTATTACAATCAGGAGCTTCAATGACATCCACCCAACTTTCATGCTGGAGACAGGAATTAAGAGTGTGAATGTTTTCATTATTTATCATTCGAAACTTCATTTCAACAGTCGAAGACTGACGAGGTGAAAGGGGAGATAACACAGTCAGCTGGGCCAGATGGTCAGAAAGTCCCGTTTCAAAAACATGCGATTGTGACTGAAACTCTTTGAAGAAGGTTATAATGTTATCAATACATGTCCTGGAAACCACGACCATCTATTCTGGTAGGACAGGTAATATTTAAATTTCCATTAGCTGAGTTAACGACATCCAGAAAACAGTTTCCTCTCCCTTGAGTCCCTCAGAAAATCAACATTGAAGTCGCCACACACTATGAGACTGTTAAAACCCCGAGCATGACCATCAACAAGCGATTCAAACGCATCAATGAAAGAATCAATGCTGGAACTAGGAGATCGGTACACTGCAGCCACCACAATCCTATCAGAAAAAGCAAGCTTAATTGTGACAGCACAACATTCAAAACTGAAGGGTACCACTAAGGTCACAAAGTCGAGATTCCAAGCTATACTGCACACCTTGCTTCACCATTATGCAAGAACCACCCCTAGATGCGTGTTCTCGGCCATAAAACGCTGCAACCTCATATCCTGCAAAAGTATCCAGATAATTTTTACAAGATTTACTCAACCAATGCTCAGTAAAACAGACAATAGTTGGATGGAATTTTAAAACTTGAAAAGTGTCACTTAGTTCATCAATTTTATGCAAACATCCCTGTATATTTAAATGAAAAAACAGAAAATTTATGATTAGATCTGAACAATTCCGTATCTTTAAAACAATCCAATGTCGGTACATTGTGACAGTTCACAGAATTCCTGCCACTGTTGACATCATAAACTGAGTTTATCTGGTCATACAAGCTATTGCTGGTGTGGCTAAAAAAGATTCACTTGGTGTTGATGTTGGTTGTAGTTCGGGTTGACGAAACATGACAGCGAGAAAGCGAACACTCAGGACTGGGCGGGCAGGGGCTTGATGCGAGTGAGGCGGGTGTAGCTGGGCGAGGCAGTGCCAGCGGTGAGTCCACCATACTGTCCATAGTCTGGGACAACTCCACGGCCTGAAGACCAGACGGACCGGCGACAGACAATCGAATGTTGCCGGGTGTTTTGGAGTTGGAAGGCAGAGGTAGTGACTGCATTGTCCAGTTTTTCAATTATATGAAACAGATCGTTGGTGACATTCCTTTTGCCTGCCTGATGGAAGTGAACACCACTGAATAGGAAGCGCTGTTTAGAACCTAGATGCAGTATTCTTATGTTGTCTATGTTTTTTTCCAAATCCTTCAAATTAGCATTAATGTTTTCTTATATTTATGTTTACACGCGAGTAAGGACTGAGATCAAATCTTGTGGGCACTGTTGCGATAACAAATCTTGAATCTGGAGAAGATTCTGCCAAGCTTCTGTAAGATTGTATAGTTTTTACGATGTCCAAATTATAATTGTTCATACTGTTAGTCCCAGCTATACATACTATATAATCATTTTTCGTGAAGTTGTACGAGTCGTTTTTAATAGTTCTGACCACCTCTTCTATGGGAGCCCCTGGAATTACTGTGCTTGGTTTCAACAATGTGGTTTTGGAATTAAATTTTTTCTCTAAGAGATTATTCATTCCACGTCCATGACTGTCACTGTATAGAGTAACTGAAATGTTTGAACTGCCTTCGATTCTTCTTGGCCTTACTTTGGAATGATTTCAATGACTCTGCTTTTGAAGACGAAGATGAACAACTTGTTATTAGGTCAGAGTAGTCCATTTTGTTAGCAAGAGGCAGAAGAAACCTGTTAGATGTGGGTATTGGAAGTGCCGGTGCAATCAGTTTATTAGTCTTACAAGATGTTGACTCCAGAAGCTCTTTTTTTCTTGTTTTACTTCTTCTAGTTTTACATTTAGACAATTTTATGTTATCATTTAAAGATTCAATAATTGTTTGTTTTGTTTTATTATCTTTAACTAAACTGAGGACTTTGGATCTAATTTCGTCTATCTCTAGTTTTAAACTATTATTTTCCTTTATTAACAGATTTTTCTCTTTGAGGCAGGAGTCTGAATGGCATTTGTTAGTATCAAACTTTCCCTCTTGTAAGTTAAGTTCTTGAACTTTACTAATTAAACTGTTCCTCTGGCGTATAAGCTCATCAATTCTGGCAATGAGTTCATCCTTGGACTTTATACTTAAATCATCTGTTTGAGTAGAGCAGTCTGTCGTTTTTGGTTTAAAAAGAAGTTGGGATACTAATGGAGTTGTCGGGAGGCTTTTACTTGGAGTGATTATATTAGGGGATGATGAGACAGGAGTGAGCGATCTTATAGTAACCGGGTGTTTCCCTGAGTGGGAGTTCTTGCGGCTTTCAGGATGAAAAGGTTCAGGATGCGGATGATCAAAGGGAGGCCATGTCGAGGCATCTTCCTCACTTGCCTCCGGGGCCGGTCCATGCTCCGGTGCAGTCTGAGCCAGCAGCTGCTCCTTCCCGTAGGCAGCCTCCTACCTGTTATGGCTGCAAGCAAGTGGGACATATTAGACCGTTTTGTCCACTTAATAAAAAAAACTAGTAAGCTTGCGGACGAGTAAGCCCGACTCGTGCCGTAAAGGTAATTTTGAGGGCAAAAATGTACCTAATTTTTAAGGTAAAAGGGTAGCTGGTTTAATACAGAACAGAAAGAAAACAGAAAGAAATAGACTTGGGGACAGTTATCATCGTTGGCCGAGAGGTGAGGTTGCTGCTCTGGCTGCGCAGGGAATAAGGGCGGCCCGCTCAACCTGCCCACAACTGGATGTGCTTGTGGGGAATGTGGTGCAGAAGGCCCTGGTTGATTCTGTGGGTCAGCACGCAGCCTGATTTCTTTGTCGTTTTTTGAAGATCTAAAATCCTCTGGGCTAATACTGCAGGTTGAGCCTAGTTCACTTATCTGCTGGACTGCTTCACGCACACCTTTACCTATTATCTGTAGTGCCCAGATTCACATCAAAATTAATTATTTCTCTTGGGATTGGAGCTTTTTGGTGGCTAAGGACCTGACTTTTCCTTTCATCTTGGGAGCAGATTTTATCGGAAAAACTGGCATGATTTTGGATTTGGCCTCCAGTCATGTTTTCTTTGCTTTCGCCAGGCGGGTGCTCGTTCCCTTTTCAGATGTTGAGTCTCGTGGGACTGCTGCCTTAGAGATGGAAGATAAGAGCTTGACTCCTCCTGACCAACTAGGACATCTTACGCCGAAAGAGGCTGAGGGACATAAGGCAGATTTGTTCCAGTTTTCCTGAAGTCCTAACTGACAAACTGGGCACGACCAATCTCTTGGAATACGAGATTCGTCTTACAGACACCCGTCCTGTACGTTTCCCATCCATATAAGCTTGCTCCGCCCAAGATGGAAATTCTGAGAAATATGATTGATGATTTACTTAAGAGTGGGGTAATCGAGCCGTCTTGCTCAAATTTTTCCAGTCCAGCGTTTCTAGTGCCGAAAACCTAATGGGAAGTCCAGATTGGTCCTGGATTATCGAAAGCTCAATGCTCAGATAGAAATTGACTCCGTGCCTCTCCCCGATTTGCATTCTGCTTTCGACTGGTTTTGGTAAGGCCAAGTATTTCTCCATTTTTGATCTTAATCAGGCATACCATCAGATTCCTCTAAAATACGAGTCTCGACCTCTCAATGCCTTTTGTGTGCCTTGGAATTTGTACCAGTTCACCCGAGTGCCAATGGGCTTGGCTGTGGGGGCCCAAACACTCACCAGACTCCTGGATTCTATCTTTCATGATGTCAAATTTAAGTTCGTGTTCAACTATCTTGATGACCTGCTTGTGTACAGTAAGAGTTATGAGGAGCACTTGACTCATCTAGAGGAAGTTCTAATTAGGCTGCGATAGTCTGGCCTTACCGTCAATCCTGAAAAGGTGAGTTTTGCTCAGCCTGAAATATCGTTTCTGGGTCATCTTGTCTCTTCTCGAGGTGTTTGTATTGATCCAGAGAGAACCCAGGCAATCAGGGAGTTTCCTCCTCCTAAGGATGCCAAGGGGATTGCCCGTTTTGTGGGAATGATACATTTTTATCGTCGTTTCATCCCCAATGTTGCTGAAGTGGCGGCCCCTCTGAACTCTCTTAGGAAAAAGGGTGCCAAGTTTGAGTGGGGTGAAGCGCAACAGACTGCTTTTGAGCAGCTGAAAGAGGCAGTGATGCAGCCTCCAGTCTTGGCTATGCCTGATTTCAGTCGTAAGTTCGTCTTGCAAACTGATGCTTCCTCCTTAGCCGTTGCTGCTGTTTTATCGCAAGAAGTAGATGGTATCCGGCAGCCCATAGCTTATGCTTCACGCACGTTAACCCCTTGTGAGAAGAAGAGTTGTTCTGTTTATGAGCTGGAGTGTTTGGCTGTCGTGTTTTGGAATTAACAAGTTCAGGCGTTGCCTAGAACATAAAGAATTTTTGTTGGAAAACCAACAACCAGGCTCTTTCTTGGCTCCTTACCCACCCCCGTCAGCTCGGGAAGATTGGTCGCTGGGTAGTCCAGATTTCTGCCCTTAAGTTCACAGTGCAGCACGTGCGAGGCACCCAACATATCATAGCGGACACTCTGTCACGCATGTATCACTTACCCAACGACCACCAGAATTTATCAGAGCCGCCATGTTGTGGCGTGCTCCTAGACTTTCCTCTGGCATTTTCGGACATTGTTCCACACCAACTTAAGGATCCCGAGCTGACTGCTATCATCAATGAGCTTAAAAACGGAGGTGCCCACCCTCCTTATTTTCTGTACCGAGGTGCTCTATGCTGCCGTGACAAGCAGCGGAGAAAACCTAAGTTAGTGCTGCCAAGCTTTCTTGTACCGATGGTCTTTCAGTATTTTCATTCTTCTCCTGTGGGCGGACATCTAGGAATTCATAAGACCATCGCGAAGATTAGGGATCAGTTCATCTGGAAAGGTATGGACCGGGATATTGCAGCTCGAGTACGTTCTTGTGAACTGTGCTCGCTAAGCAAACCCGCTCAAAATACCAAGTTGGGTCTTTTTGTCATCTGAGGTGGCGGAAAAACCTTTGGAGAAGGTTTTCATTGACTATGTTGGGCCTCTCCCGCGTAGCAAGTCCGGAAATAAGTTCCTACTTGTTTGTGTGGATGCCTTCTCCAAGTTTGTTTGGTTGTTCCCATTGCGGAGTGCTACCGCGCAGCTCACGGTGCAAGCACTTCGTAACCATTTTTTTCAACACTTTGGAATCCCCGCCACCTTAGTTTCCGATAATGGTTCACAGTTTGTCTCCAATATCTTTAAAAGAATGTGCTTTGGGCACGGAATCCGCCATGTGACTACTTCCCCTTTCTATCCTCAGCCTTCTCACGCCGAACGGTTTAATCGCAATCTTCGATCTGCTCTCATTGCCTTTCATGCGGAAAATCAGACCACCTGGGATCAACAACTACCTTGGATCCAATTTGCCTTTAATACGGCCCAGCATGAAAGTCACAAGGCGGTAACCTTTCGAGTTATTATTTGGCTTTCCGCCAAACAACCCTTTGGCGAACCTTTGGAAAATTAGCGATCTTCTGCCACCTCCTGGTACTCCCAATGTGAAAGCCACTTGGGAGGCAGCCAGGCGGAATCTCATTCGGGCTAGGGAGTTAGTAAGGAGGAAGTACAACCGAGGTCGTATTGCCAATCCCTTCCCAGGTGGGGGATCTAGTTTACTGCAAGGCTCACCCAGTCAGTTCGGCTGTGGATAAAAGAGCTGCTAAACTTTGCTACAGGTGGACTGGTCCCCACCGCATCTTGAAGTTTCTGACTCCGGTGACTGCCCGACTGGGAGATCCTCAGTCCGGGAAGATTTTCAGGAAGGCGCACATATCCCATCTGAAGCCTTGCCGGAGTCATCCGTGATTTCTCTTTAGTCTGTGCGGGAGGGTTTTAGGTCCAGAGGCCTGATCACCTCTGCTCTTTCTTCCTGATCAAGGTTCCTGTTTTCTTCTTTGTACCCACGCAACTCTTGGAGTGATTTCTTGCCTCCAACTGGATTTTCTTGGTTTTCTCTTCTGCAGACTTCAGGGTTTCCGGTTTATAATTCTTCAACCATTGGGGGGGAGAGGCATTTCGTTCGGTTCTTCTTTTTGAAGAAATTAACAGAGGGGAGTTCCTCCTTTTGGGGGGGGAGTCTGAGCCGGTTCAATACCTATATCTCCCCGGCTCATGTGTGTTTTATATAGTGTATGTGTGTGTGGTTTATTGGCTGCAGAGACCATTGACCATTTGAAGGCGTTTGGCCTTTCCGGCAGAGTGGTGAAAAGACTCCGAGCCGTGGTGTACAAGTTAGGAGTAGCTCCAGTTAAAAATTTTGTTTAACTAAGTGTTTTGTTGGATTTTCTGAGCTGTTTTCCTTCTAACATGTGCGGCTAAGTTTACGGCCCCTCACTGATGAGGTCCAAGAGATGAGCTGTTTTTCTCCTGTCATCTCTCCATCTTGCGTGGTCGCAGAGAACCTTCTCTTTTGCGCTCTGCTGAAGGACGGCCACCATGATGGACATTACTGCTAGTCAACATCTGTGATACCCTGCTCATATTCTTTATTTATTTGTTATTGTTATTGTTGCCATTTATATAGTTTATATTTTGTTATTTAATTTTAAGTTAGTTTTAGATATTATTTAGTTATTTCTTGGATTTCATTAGGAGCCCGCCCTTAGCCGAAGGATACCGGGTGGAATTGGCATTTCTTGTTTCAAAATTATGGCGTTTCCAATTTTTGTATGCAGGTGCACCTGACAAGAATTGTTCGAGGTATATACAACTGCAGGCACTTTTATTTATTTATTTTTTTTTATTTATAGTATAATTATATACCTTTTTATATTGACTGGATAGGCCTATGTTATGTTGTCTTAGTGAATGAACCTGAGTATACTGACCACGGTGTTCTTATTTTTCACCTAGTTAGTTTTGGTCCGGCATCCCGTTCGCCACCATGGGCGCGCGCTTCCCTGATGGTTTGCTGTGGGTGTGCGAGCGGCGATGTAAGGTTTCAGTGGTTATGAGATTTATCGATCCTTCACAATACCTACATATGATGGATGGCTCTAACAAGATCACTATTTAGAAGCTAGGGAGGGATCTATAATTCTTAGTATATAGCGTAACGTTTATTTGTCAATAAGGAAACTGAAATTGTTATTACTACTTTACCTGTCACTACATGCATATTCTAAAGTTTGGAAATACATTTTCTAAGAGGCACATCATTATTTTAAAACTTAGCACAATGAAAAAAAACTATTTCGTACAGTCATACATACAGACTTATACATATGTATATGCTTATAATAAATATGCACTCTATGTATAAGTGATACGATATACGATAACAAGTAATGCTACACTGTTAGGTATTAATTACAATACTGCTTAAAACGTTGCATACAGTGTATAAGCATTAAACTGTACCAGCTTTCCATTCTTATTTGTCATTGTAACTTAATTACTTATGCATAAGCTTGATCTGAGTATTGCACAACGTAATTTGTTAACGTACAAGTGATCACGTTCACTGTGACTCATTCTTCCCGTGTCAACTGAATGTGCACCGATCTCGCACTGATGTTGACGTGTTTGTTTGGTACTGATGGACCGAATCATTTGCAATACACAGAGCAATGCTCTCAATACCTTACAGTCGTATATAAAACAGTGTTTATAATGTACACAACGATATCTAAGAGCGAGAAAACAAATATAACATTTTTATTTACCATTTTGAAGAGTTTTGGATGAACTTGTAGTCCCTTGAGAATACAAACTGTAGTCTACATCTGATTTAACATGCACTAGTTATAATACCTTTTTAATAGTAATCCAATTACAAATTTACATCATACTAAGCTTTCTAAACCTAAACTTTGAAAACTTTTAATCCCCGGAATCGTTTTCATGGAAATGAAGATATGTATTGTTAGGTAACATAAGGTTTATCCTTACATAAATTATAGTGATAGTTGTATCTCAGAGTTCTGAAAATACTCATTTGTTTTATTTGACTGATGAGCTCGATTAATTCAAGATTTAACCAATTCAACAACTAGAGATTGTTAATTATACCTCCAGGTGAATATTTCAAAACAACATAAAAGAAAAAGATTTTAATTTTACTGAAATGTAAACTATAATTTCTCATACATAATCTTACTAAATGGAAACATACAAATGTACATCACATAAGTGCAGTAAAAATGTACAGAAGAAATTACGAATGTAACTGGTTACACGTGAGTAGGTCTGGAGCAGGTTCCGGCAACGAAGAACACTGCATCTAATTTGGCACATAACAAAGGGTTTTGTAAAATTTGCATGCTCACAGCTTTTTTCTTTACCCTATATAATGGATCTATAGAATAAATTAGAATTCTCAGATAATAGTTTTAATTTTTGTTATAACTCTGAGGAATTACGTGGATGTTAAATTTTCTGTTACAATATAGTCTTCCTTTTAATTGCAGAAATTTCTAATCAAGGAATAGTTTTCCTCCAAAAGTATAAACTTTATTATGAATCCAACAGGGTCTTATTTCAATCATGTTGTTGTAGGTCCGACAGTACGTCTGTCAATGTGTCCGTCCGTATGTGCGATAATTATATATAGTAAGAAGATTCTTGCGACATGAAATTTGGTATAAATCTTTGTCTAAGGAAGATGTGTTTGAGATCATGGCCGATACTAAATTCGAAAGAGCTTTGGTTGTCGCGTTCACCAGGCCTGCACCATAACAACCACTTTGGTACTGTTGTCAATTGGCGTTTATATTAGTCTAAGATATGGCAAAAGCTTAGCTTACATCAACAGAGCTCCCTGACTTGGTTACCTAAAAATATCTTTGAGGTAACCAAATATTACGCAATCTAGGACGGCAGGTACATTATTATGTATTGTGTAAGACCCAAGTAGCCTACGACACTCAACGTGTTGCGTATCACATTACGCTGAGGTAACAATATTTCAACTCTACAGGCAGCTAAACATACACAAAAGAAGATATTCATTTCTGGTGTACATAAGAGAACCTGTGTCATGGTACTGAGTGCTGGACAGCAACGACTTTTAGAAAAATATGTCACGATTGGACACGAAACATCATACGATAGAACGTCTTTTGTAATGGTAAGTTTTATAAGACATTCCCGTCAACACAAGATATATTTAAATGGATACCATTTATATAAACACCTTTGATTAATGTGACAAACAGGTAGAGGAGCAGTTTTGCTGAAGAATATAGTGAATAAATGAAGACTTTCTATCGTCATAAAAGAGCCACAGTCAAAAATTAATTGTGCAATCAACAAATATTGACACTATCTTGAGGGATGACGAGGACAGAACGTATCCCACGAGTAATACGGTAGAGCGATAATCTGATAAAGTTAACAATGAACACATCTACCGTCATGACGGAGCCATTGTTGGAGATTGATTTACGGTCTATAAATATTGTCACTTGACTTAAGGATATAACGAGGATATAATAACTCCTCCATCTTGTTGAATTTGATTCAAAAGTAGTATTTTGTGAACCTAAAAATCTTAAAAGAAAGATAATGTTTTAGTTGTATTTTAGTAGCTCATTGAGCATTAACGACTGTTCTGGTTTACTTGGATTATTTTTCACTTATATAAAATTCATGTGCTCTTTTTAGTATTCAATTTGATACCCAGAATCTGGTTATGGTAGTCAATGCCAAAATTCTAAGACGATTTTGTAATTAACAATTTTCAGACATTAAATATCATCTTGGATTATTTCTGTATATATTATCGGATATGGCTGTTATAGGATAGTTCTCTGACATTTAAGCATATTACTGGATGAAAATTAAAAAATTGCTATTTATTCTTGATTTTACTAATATACAATTTAATTATAGAAAACGTTTACGTACATAAGTCTTATAAGTAATCACAATAGACTCTTCCCATGATTGTGGACACTTGCAAGTATTACGTTTTCTCACTATAATAGTTGCTACCTAGTAGGAAATACCTGGGCTTTACCATCAATTATTAAGAGGAATAAGAGAGATAAAACTAAATTTCCGAAAAGAAAGGTCGTGTCACTTTTTGTCGTATCTCTAACGGTTAAGCCATAAAAGTTATTGAAGCGTTAATATTAGATAGGTTTTTTTAAAATTGATTTTATGAAATAGTGGGTTAAGTGTAAAAACTCTGGAGTGGAATGATAATCTTCTAAGTTAAATAAACCCCCTGATTCAGTTATTGTATACCCTTCCGTAAGCCCGAAAAACGCTCTCAGTAAATTTTATTTATACTCATAAAACACAACACCCTCCAAAAGAGAACCACTTGTGTCTTAACCCCCGGTAACATTAACACCCCCCGCCCGGAATTTCCTGTATGACCAGATAATCTCATGAGTAAATTAAATTAAACCCCTGATGTCTTAATCCCCGCAAACATCAAACACCCTCCCTCGGAATTTCCTGGCATGATTGGATAAACTTCTAAGCAAATTAAACCCCATAGTTAACTTTAAAATACTAACAGAGTCGATTTTCATTGTATTTATACTAAAAAATTCACGATGGCTGACCAGTGCAGACATTTCTTACAAGCTCTGTACTGCCTAAACCAGAGGATCTTAGCTTAAATCTGAGTGCGGAATCTAACAATAAAATGAAAGTTCCAACAAGAAAGATCTAGTGACTTTTTCTCGTATCCTTAACGGTTCAGCCACAAAATGCCCTTAAAGTCAAATTTTCATTAAGGCTGGAATAAAACAGGTCTAATTTAAACTCCCAGACCCCTAATCTGTGATTTAACCTGTCACTGAATTCCAATTATCTTCGAATTTGGCCAAAACCAAAAAAAGCGAGCCGAAGGCGAGTTTCAGTTCAAAATCAAACTATGATTAAAACCTATTTGTTTTAATTTCTACAGAATAATTAGATTTTTTACCCAACGCACTACATATTTCTTAATAAAACTTCGTGACCATTTCAAGTGATATACCAGCTTATCAATGTCGGCATTTCTTCATAAAAACTATATTACTCTTTCGTACTAAGGCTGACCTAATTTGTATATAGCATAAACCCTTAAACCACAGTAAAATATAATTATCAATTTTGAAATAATTAAGTCAAGCAACGTGCTCGTTCAGCAATGTTGGACCATGGAAATAAACTTTAACCTCTTTACTAGTAGGTATGTTACTCTCGTAACCCTTTATAATTGCGAAATTTCCAAAAATCTCCTGGAAAATATGTCGCGAAGGAAATGTCAAGGAGATGTATTAAAATATTACTTTAAAAATCTTAAATGGCCAACCTTGGCGGGCACTGGGACAGCATGTGCTTAAAACAGTTGCCGTGAATTACCACTGCTACTAGAACCAACAGCAATGGCTACAGTGACACTGTTATGCGCACCCAGGTTAGGGCATACTATGGCCAGTCCTTGGGCAGGTCGTTGCCCTTCTACCATGTAATACTCCCTTATTAGGTTGGAAAATTATTGGGATATCTCGGTCTACGTAACTTATGCTGCTATCTACTGCAGAAAATATGCATCTACACATTCTGCCTGATCGATCTTTATGGTATAAACACAGCGGTTTTGATTTTTAGGTTATATATGTTTAATTTTGATTATATTTAGGCTTGAAAGAGGTATTTATATAAAATGAAATGCTTGAGATAAAAAGAAAAGTGTTTTATTCTCGGTTGTCCATTAAATTGTGTAACTAAAGACGCTACATTATATGAGTTTAATAGTGTTTGTGACGACGTGTTTTTTATTCTAACCAAATAATTTAAGTTCACAAGGTGCTGATTTGACATATATGTCGATATTATTATAGATAAATGTGATGCTATGATGATATTATATTAGGATTTTTATAAGGTAAATATTCAATTTTAACCGGATATAAAACATTAAGAACACTGCTAAAACACTTCGCCATGAGTTCTCCGAGTTACGTCTCTGTTCTTTATTTTTAACAAAATACGAAACTGCACCAGGTAATCACTTGAGCGATATAGGTCGATATTAGTATTTTATCAATTAAGTTTTAATAAGAAAGTATTTTTACGTTCATCAGTGAAAGGTTGACTCCTGATAAATTTCATCTCGGGTGAGAACTTTTTAATACTAAGTAAATTTTAAAATTAGTTTCTATAGGTACTTTGTAACAATACAATGATTCTCATATGTTCCTTAATTTTCAATCTCCGGCCCCAGAGTCAGATACAGAAAAAACTTGTTATCAAAATGTTCTGTAAATAATAAAGAACTGTTGTGACAAGTTGGTGCAACGAAAATTGTGAGTTTAGCTCCATTTCATCAGACATTTATAGACTCTTGATTCTTGGAGACCAGTCAGTGGTAGCGTCACATCTCAGACTCTGCACTAAGTATAGCGCCAAGTTAAACATTCGCATATAAAAGTTTTTTAACAGAACTTAATATCTTATAAATTAGAGTCAATTCGGGTAGTTAATTTTCAAAATGTCGTTTGAAGTACAAGAAATTCTTTCCAGAAAAGAAAAATAGAAATGTTACCCAGAAAGTTTTAGGATTCGAAAAATATGATAGTAAAATTCACGCAACATAATCCAAATTTAACTGAAATTAAAGAGCTGTTGACATTTTCAGCAGAAGTTCACGAAAGAGACGTAACAATATGTTAAGATTTAGAATTAAAGAAAATATTAATCGTATAGTTTTTGATCAGTAGTGTAGGGCAGATTGCAAAGACGATATTAATTTCCAAGTTTTACAATAGATTGCAGAAATTAAGAATTTATACCATTAATGTAATGGCAATATGATAAGCAGTTACAAAATCCACAATAATGAACAAAGCTGTGAATTTGCAACACAAGATATTCGAAATTAGTTGGCTTCTTTGACATTACATAATTATGATATTTTTACTGTATTAAAAAAACAGAGGCTTAAATAAAAAATAAATCAACAAGGAATTTTTATCTCAAACTGAAATATAAAAAATACAAGATTTAAATCGGGCAAAACTTTATAAACGATTATTTTAAATTCAAGGATGTTTATTCTTCCCCTTGTATCGGAAGCAAAACACAAGCGACTGAAGTAGGTGATTTTTGATCGAAGTAGTCATTTAAGCCCACATATGTATATATTTGATTAAAAGGAGTAATAAAATTAAAATCAATTATAGCACCAGAAGACCAGAAGTGGAGACGCTTTTAATGTGATATAGTTTCCAAGAAGTAATACATATATTTTCCTAGTCGGTTCAATAATGTAAATTTACTTCTAGGGCCGTCATGAAATGAGAACGAAAGTGAATTTAAACAGCTGGAATAGACAATTTTTGACTGCAGTATCTTTTCAGCCATATTTAAGTATGTTTAAAGTTACTTCCTCGTTATAAAAAGACAAAACCTTAACTAGGACATTTGAAATATCCTAGACAAAATTAAATTATAAAGGTCTGTCTTTCCTAGAAATTCAATATTTTTGTATATTTTCTTTTGATAAGGGCTACTCAACTCCAGCATCCAAATCTATTAAACTTGAATCGAAATTAAAAAGTCGGAATAGACACTTAGACCATTCTTCTCAAGCCTACGTAGGTGAATATATTTTCTCTATTGGAATAACAAACCAAATTTAAATTACAATTCTAATCTTATAGTAATCTTGGCCTTATAATAGAAAATGAACTTAGATTTTTAAACAAAAAATGAACTTTTCATTAATTGAATTTAAAATCTAATTTAAAAATTGTGTATTGAACAAAATAAAATATGCAACGCATGTGAAAATCTCTGTTTAGGACATTACGGCCGATCCTTTAATATTAACTTTAATATACATATAAATGCATTGAAGACATCCTCAAGATTAATATATGCTGGCCATTTAAATAATATTGCCTATACATAAACAAATATAGAACAAATCTTGAAATTTTACACATGTACAAAAAAGGTACCTAATGTTTAATAAAATAAACTATGTGCTAGAATTGTACACATAATTAAAGTAAAAATATTATCTCAAAATTAGTGATAGATTTGAAACATTGGTCTAAAACTGCCAAATATGGCAATGAAACAGAGGTGTTGGTGTACCAATGTTTCAATTGCCCAGTAAGAATTTCTCCGTCCCTTCGTCTGGAAGTAATTCCACTGGATCCGATGAATATATTTTAGACTGTCGGAATCGCCATTTACCCACCGATTCCTCCATGGAACTGTTGTTTTTGGCCGCAGCAGAATAAATTTGAAGTTTGATCGTAACACGCGCATAGACTCCTCCATCAACTCGCAATACTTACAAATCCCTAGCTGTACACCCATGGAGATAAGAATAATACCATTTGCTCTGTATATAACAATAGTGCAGCTTTAATGATGATAATACATTTATATTCTATAGTTTTATAGTAATACATACATGAATTCCTCCTACAAATCAAGCGACCCTCAGCTACTTTTGTTGGCGGAATTCAAAGAGGAAGGCAAAAGAGTAAAACATGTTTAACAATAATTTGGGTTTTAACACTTAAAATTAACCGTACGATACGTAAATAATAACTATATCTCCGTCTGAAAAGTAGAGAAGGGTGTAAATATATTCTAACTTCCTAATACATTTTAGATAGAAATATAAAATGCACTTTGGCAGGACTGTTAAGGCGGAAAATGAAACATTTGATATAAAGTACCCATTATACTATCTCTAATATCACTGCAGTATAATAGTATTTATTATTAAATATTAGTATACTAGCTCTAATATATTTGCAATATAGTAGTATCTATTATTAAATATTATAGCTCAGTGTGGAGGAATCCTAAAGTCAAATTCCTTAATTTTATATTTAGGAATTATTATTTTTTTATATAATTTTTTTTATAGGTAACTTAATATTTATAAATTTCAGCTTTGTTCACTATGCTAATATATTTGAAGACTCTTGAATAATTACCATATACATCAATAGTAAAATATACCATTTTTTTACTATCAGACTCAAGTGCTGCACACGTTAAAAATGCAGACAAAAACGTAAGTTGGAAATTGTGCAAAAATGTCGAAATGCGTTTAAAACGTTTTTTATTATATGAAATTCAAACTTTATTTAATATTATTAGAATGATTGATAGTTTGATTTAATATAAAAAACATTATTAGAATGGTGAGCATTAGCATAGTATCTTAATTAGAAACAAAGTGTCAGCTTTGTTGTGGTATATTATGTGCCATATAGTTTGTTCCTGGAATACGATTAATTTAATAGTGTGCATGGAAATATATATGGCTATATATATATATATATATATATATATATATATATATATATATATATATGGCTATATATATATATATATATATATATATATACATTAAATTGTATAAATGGCAACAGCCTTATTTAATTTCAATAAACATTGAATCGCAAAAAGTACTTGCTCCGCCGGGAGTCGAACCCGGATCTCTCACTTGCCGGGTTGAATGTGGCTACCATTACACCACAGAGCGCTTACTTTTTCCGATTCAATTATTTTGTATTGTGCAATTGTTGTCAATTGTGCAATAGGGCGTACGTGGACTATTAACAAGCGTATGTGTGTAAATTTGAAAGTTTATATTGTGTATAGTAAAGTTTTTAAGAAATTAAAGATTATTACGTATATTTGCTAATTATATTAAGTAAAATGTAACATGTACAGTATCATAAATTGGTAAAAATAAGGAGTATTATTTGAAAAAAGTAAAAAATTTTTGGAATATTTTGCTTTATTTAAAAAACATTAAATGTATTTATAACAGTTTTGTGTATGAATTTTGTTAAAGTTATAAACATGTATTGTAGAGTATTCTATATACATTTAACATTTTTTTACCGTAATTTCGTATAAAATGAAGCGTTATTCTATTGGAATTGCAAAATTTTATACATGTTATATTATTTGAAATGAACGTAATTGCTTTTTTTAGCGTAATGAATGACACTTAATACATGTATTTTGTGTATAGAAGAAATATTTGTAGAGAAATGGGTCACATAATGTACATAAACTTACTAAGAATTATTCAGCATGTTGTGAAATAAGCGAGTTTTTTTATTGGCTTGGTGTTAGGAAGGAAATTACATTCTTTTTTTACGTTTTGTATGGTGATTCGTAACGGTATTACGTATATTGCACAATTATATAGACAAATGTAACATGTACAGTTAGTATAAAGTGATAAGAATGTATAATGTTCTTAGAAAAGTTACAAGTTTTTAAAACGTTTTGTTTTATTTCATATAAATATATGTATTTGTCATAATTATTTATATAAATTTAAGAAAGTTTATTGCATACACTTAATAGTTATGTATAGCTATTGGACAAGTTTTACAGTAGTTTTTATAAAAGTAAGTCTATATGTTTTGTGTTGGTTGAAATACCGTACATTATTATATGTATAAAAATATAAATCATTCTTATAAGTGAATAGTATTTCTATTATTCGTGTTTATTATACAGAAAGTAATGTGTAATGATAAAAAATATCAATATACAGTTGCAATTTTGCCTTTGTAAATGAAATATTAATAAATGTTTTACAAATAATGACGAATTACATTTCAAAAACGAAATTTGCTATCGTCAAAACACGGGAAGATTACTCTGCGCGACTACGACAGGTACCTGAAATAGCGTGTTATAATTGAATAGTATGTCAATTATTCATGTTTAGTATTCAGAAAGTAGTGTGTGATGATAAAAAATATCGAAATACAGTAAAAAACTTGCCATTTCAAATAAATACTAATGAATATATTACAATGACGGATTATTTTTCAAAGTAAGACATTCTTCATCATTATGTATATTGCACAATTATATAGACAAATGTAACAAAAGTAAGTCTATATGCTTTGTGTTGGTTCAAATACCGTACATAATTATATGTATAGAAATATGTATAGTGATTATAAAATGCTCAAAATAGTTTATTCAAAATATATATATATATGTTTAAATTACAAAGTAAATGTTTACAGTAAAATTTGTATTTCATTATCATTATATCATGTATTTATTTATAATATTTATCTTTAATGTCTTTTGTCAGAAAAAAATATTACTATTAAACAACATGATTCTATTGTGGTGTTAGCTTCTTACTATATTGCAGTGAAATGTATACTTACAGAAGATTAAATCAGTATTTGTATATTAAAATCCACTACAATAAAATATTAATAAGATAGATAATTTAAACTAAAATTTATGTAATATAAGTAGGATGTATTGTGAATTGTTGTAATGGTATAAATCTTAAAAATGTTTATTTTAAATATATGTATATTTAAAAATAAAGTAATTGTTAACTGTACAATTTGTATTTCATTTATTATTACCTCATGTATGTATTTGTATTTAATATTTTTTGTCAGAAAAATAATTACTAATAACATGATTCTATTGAAGTGTTGTAATCTTACTTATGTTAATAAATAAGAAATTTAGTAACATTTCACCTTTTAATAAAATTGGCAAAATTCAAATGTAATTTTAACATGCGCTAAACATACAAAAAGGATAATATATTGTAATTTACTTAAATGGTCCTTCAGCCAGTCTGTCTGGGTTGGTTTTCAAAAACAACTTGATTACTTACACGTTTATAAACATAAGTTATTGGCTCCACAATGAAGAGCAACTAATACATAGAATAGAAAAATAACTCGATTAGTGATGGGAAAAAACTAAAATCTACAATTAATTTGTGATGTTTTTACATAAGGAAAAGAAAGAAAATATTTTAAAAGTATTATTAATTCCAGTTCACAGTTAAAACTTTCAAAAATATTACAAGAGACCAAGGTCATAATACGCTCTTAACATTCGTAAACTTTAGACACTGAAATTGATAGTAAAGAAAAACCCTATTTATCAATGATATGCATACAACGTATTAGAGGAATCCTAATATAAAATAGTATATATTAACATAGTAATTTCAACAAGGGGGATAAAAAATTTGACTATTTCAAGTTTGGAGATAATAACATAACTGTGAAGGACTTTCCACACAGGGCTCCATGTTAACAGCGGAAATGAGTTCTTCGACTGTCACTTCAAAACACAGGTTAACTCTATTTGCTTTTGCAGTCTTTGTAACCCTGTAAATTATATGTTGTTATAACGTTGTCATATGTTAACAGAGAGTAATAGCAAAATAAACATTACAACATATATTAGACTTAAGGGAAAGACCATGAGCTGCTATGCGCACTACATTCTAAAAAAAAAAAAATTACCCGCAAAAATATCGACTCTTTAAGTGTTTACATATACTTAATCACACCTCCGGCCTTTACGGCCTCGGCCCAAAGTTTGTTTTTAAATAAAACACACCTCGGCCCTTTTTTTTTTTTTTTCGGCCTCAGGCCATAGTTTGTTTTGAAAAAAAACACCTCCCGGGCACTTCGGCGGTACGGAAAAATGTTATTTTTAAACATATCACCACACTCGGCCTTGTGGCTCTCAGGGCCCAAGTTTGTCTTTTTAAAAAAAAAACACATCCATCGGGCCACCAAGTTTGTTTTAACAAAAATACAACCTCGGCCTTTGGCCTCGGGCAAAACAACTTGTACATTTTTTTCTGCCATAAGTTTCTTCGGACACCAATAAACAATTTAAACACACCTTGCCTTTACCGGCATCAGGGTTTTTAAAAAAAAAAAAAAAACAAAAAGTTTTACTCCTCTTGCGCTTATCAATAAATAGTAACGAGGACTACTCAACTGTCTTCACGGAGGCACGAGGCGAGGTTTCTCTATTAAAAAAATAATGTAATGGTTCACATACCCAAAACTAGCTTCCCGAGGCAGTAGGCGAGGTCTAACCAGTTGTAAAATATCTGTAAAACGCATGCGGACCAGTCTCAACCATGTTCATCACAGAGCAAAATAAAAAAAAACTACAATACATCACTTACTGTAATCTAAAAATAAACCCCGACTTTCCTTAAGGACAATTATTATAAAAAGTGAACATGGATAATCCCAGGACCCGGCATCGTGAATTTAAACAAACCTTGGCCTTACGGCTATTGGTAAAGTTTCATTTCTGTATCATGAATACTAACGAGACTACCAACAGTCCTTCCGAAGGCCGAAGGCCGAGGTTCTTTATTCAAGAAATAATGCGATTAGTGACTACAAACTAGCTTCCGAGGCCGTAGGCCAGAGGTCTACAGGTTGTCACCCCCCAATTATATAAACGCCATTGCAACAGTTGTCACATGTCACCACAGAGCAAACGTGCTAAAAATAAAACCATACACCGTGTTACTGTTAATGTAAGGAATAAAAACCCGACCCCCCTAATGACAATGATTATATAAAAAGTAAACACTAGGAAACGACCCAGAAATGCTGCTTACAAGGTTGTTACTGATTAGTCTTACTTGAAGGGATTTTTAGTAACTGCCTGGGCAGTACAGATACGGGCCGGTTTGACCAAATACAAAATAATTGCAATCGGAAAATTAAGTTAAGCGCTCTGTGGTGTAATAGGTAGCACACTGTCACCCGGCATAGTGAGAGATCCGGGCTTCGACTCCCGGCGGAGCAGAGTACTTTTTGCGAATTCAATGCCTTCTATTGAATATTATACTACTATATTCCGATATATCATATATATATATACCCCCGTTATATATATATATTATATATAATATAATATATACCATTATACTATATTACTATAGCTTACTTCCTATTGTGAATTTAACTTTCCGGACCCCTATCGGTTGTCTAGTAACAATAGTTTGGCAAATCGCGCCACTCACATACCAAACTTACTATTGTAAGGACAGAAACGCAAACACACTTGTTTCGAGCTCTAATTTGAAACTGAAGAAGAATCCACCAAAAATCTATAATAGGAATTAACAATATAAACCTGCAAACTGATTCAACATTGCGAATTTCCTACAATAATTTCAATGTTACACTACTGGTTACATAGCGGAATCTAAGATAATACAAATCAAACAGGTAATTTGTTGTATGAAGGTGAAAGTATGGCTAAGGACTGTTGCGATTCATCTTATGTGTAGTGATTTCTACATTTCCTATATTTACAAAATAATTTTACCAAATTATTAATTACTGTGCATTGAGTAATATTAATTATATTAATATTACTAAAAAACCATTATCATGTAACATATACTAAACCAATTAATACTTAAGTATGCCATATTCTGACTCAACAATTTAAACCAAATTTATTTACATATTTTAAGTAGAACAATACATTACCCTAGTGTATGTGTATGTGTTGTTGTATTAGTGTGGAGTGAGGGCGACATCCTGCCACCCGCACTCTGGCCGCAATCCAGACCCTGTAACGATAAAAAAAAGGACGGCATGTAATAGTGTTTACAACGGTAAACCATACAGTTCGACCCACAAATACCAATATAATTTATAGAGACGCTATACGTTAAATTACAAGAAATAGGTTTTAAACTACTAAGTATATTCACTTGGAACAAATTTGTAAAACTTAAGTTTACTT
>NW_025782516.1:0-35449 GCF_021130785.1 Homalodisca vitripennis | reverse complement strand
AATTTTTTCAACATTTGTTTATTACCTTATTTTGTGTAATCAGACCCAACTTGGATAATTTTCAAAAAGTTTTTCCTAGTGAAAAATTTTTTTTTCCAAATCAATTTAAAAAATCACGTAATCGTTTGGTAAAAGTTTTATAGCAGCAAAACTAAGATTGCAAATTGCATTAAATTGGGTCTGATTGTTGGCAATAGCCTATAGATTACGTGCAAAAAATATCAGTACTGTATCTTGAATACTTCCTGAGAAAAATGTACCTTTATGAGAAAAATGCTAACTTTCCGGTAATCGCATTTATTGTGAAAAACAAGACTAAATGAGGCTCTAGGTCTACCTTATAAAAGTCCCTGGGCCATACTGGGGTCCATCTGCTTCATCTTACTTTTCATTTTGAACCATTCTTCTTTTTCTTCTTTCTTGTCTGGCTTCTTTCGTTATTCCTTCCGCAGCTTTCTCACTTTTTCCTCTGTCGCAATTCATCAATTCCGTGCAAAGCACTCACTGACCTATCACATAAAACTTAGTCCAAGCTTCTGGAAAACTTCAAGTTTGCCACTATTTCTATCATTGAACGAAGTGACAAGCATCATATACACCAAGTTTCAACGTATCCAGCCTTACCCGTTTTGGAATTTTGGCCCATACCACATTGTTTGAAGCTCTCGTTTGGATTCTGCGTATGTCCGTGTAAACATTATTTTAAACAACTCAGAATTTGTTAGTGCCCTGTAGATGTATTTTATTTCTAACATTATCTCTTCAGGTAGGCTATCTTTGTGGTCATAAAACTGTACCTTGAGGCCTTAGCCTTCTCATAACCAACACCACGAGTCTACGCCTTTCGGACACAAACCGTGTTGAGGATTTTCATTAGTGGAGAGTTTATGAAAGTAGGTGGCCCGAATATTTTTCTTCATTTCTTCTACATTCTTTACACCTCTTCTTATTGCAAGGCCATAATATGTTTGTAATTTGTCTATTTGGGCGTCTGTTAGTCTTTTCTTTCCCCCAAGCACCTTACCGTCACCTAATTTTATTTTTATTTATTTATTTCACAACAAACATAGGCTAATAGGAAAATCAGATGTCAAAGTAACATTAGAGGTAAACACAGAGTAAGAATCAAGTTCATAGAGGTTAAAACTTCTCTGTGTATAGAGAAGTGTGCACTATACAATGTGCTGAAAGAAGTGGTCAGCTTTCTCAACGCGTTTTCTCCGACCAAAAAACAGCTGACATACCTCTAGTTTTTATTTAATTTTGAAACTTAGGAATAAGATACAACTGTGAGAGTTATATTTTTTTTAAAGGAAATAAACTAACAAATCAAAATAAAAAATAAAAAAAAATTGTATAAATTTTATTTTTTTGCGTTCCGACTCTCCCCTTAAAGGAAAAACATCTGATTGTTGTTTGTCATCAAGTCCAGAGACTAAGTAGTAACTTTATTTTTGTACTAAAGGTTCCTCAAGCACGAGCCTCCGAGGTGACGGTATATGAAATGTTAATTATTCTTAATTTAAAAAACGTATACTCCAATAATTAAATTTGGTTTAATTAATTACCTCAAATCCCGGGGAGGTCCTATCATACAGGAATAGCGAGCCACAGTGAATTACAAACAAGCCAGCAATAGCTGAGAAACTGAGGCTTCAAAGAGATAAACGAAGAAAAAATTAGTTTAATTTGTATTTAAGATAAGTGGGTCTGGTGAAGCTTTCCTTGAAAGAGAAAGGCCTCACGAAAATGAAATTGTTTGATTTTTACAATGAATGAAGAACCTTGATAAAGTATATAATACAGACAAAATAGGCATAATGCCAAGGACTTGAAAATTATTTTGTAATCATACTTTAAAACTATAATTGTGATTGTTAGATTTGTTTCTGAATAAATGTAATACTACCAATGCAATTAAATTAAATTTGCTTGTGGTTAAAAATCTATTGTAAATTAAAATAATACTAAATTATACGGCTCTAAATCTGTATAACTCTTGTTTATACTAATAAACAAGGGTATAACCTCTCTAACCAAAGATATAGCCTGTGACAAATATATCAGCTCTTGCTGACTACTGTCACTCTTCACCTATGTTGGTTAATCTGGACATGTATGTATGTAACATATGTTTGTTGTTTGAGCCGGTGAGCTGTTAGTTTAGGTTATGTGGTGTTGTATTGATGATGGTTAATAGTTCACGCATAATTTCCAACGCGTTTACTTAAACCTACTAGAGAATACTTCAACATATAGTTTTTAATAGAATTAGTTATTATAATGGTTTGGTTGACTCCAACTTTCAGGGAAGCTGCAAAAAATGTGAGTTAACCTCTAATCAACAATACTAATCGTAACATTTACTTTATCTTATTTTCATTGTTTTCAATAGGAAAATGCTTAAAAAGTGAATTATAAAATAACCAAGTCCATAAGATCAAAAGTAATAAACCACGTCATTGAGAAAACTTCCAATGGACTTCACCAAGGAGTTCTATCCCATTTCCTTTCATTTCTCCTATTACACATCATAGCCGCTCCTCAACACTCATTAAAGTGGTAGAAGGGTAAAAAAGACAGACATTAAAACCTAACCTATTTCGTAATAATAATATGTTTTCATTTCCAGAAGGATATTTTAGGCAGTTACAGTTCATAATTGCACAATAACTGATAGCCTAATATGTTTGAAAATTTAGGTTATATCTAAAATAGTTCACCAGACCAGGGGACCGAGGGAATCGGAGTAAATGTAAAGTAAAGTAAAGATGTCTTATTTTATCTGGCGAAGTTGTAGTTAAGAAGCCCTCTCTAACACAACCTGGAGACCAATGCCTTAAAGGTGACTTCCGAAGTACCACCAACGGCCGGGCAGGCAAGCTGCTTGCAAGGACAGGATCGCTCAGTGGTCACCCATAGAAGCAGCAGCCACGCTCGCCGTTGCACACATTCTGCACAGTTTTGACAGCTACTACGTGTTGTTATTGAATTTTACCCGTACTGGAGTAATTTATGGTTTTATTCCTAGTGTTTGTTGCACTTTGGAAATAACTGATGCATAAATTGCCTTTCTTTTACATGATAATAATATAAGATAATGAAAATTACTTGGTAGATGATATATCATAAATAGAAAAGAAAAAACAACTACATAACTCTATAAACCTGTCTCTGTATAAAAAAAAACCAAAAACATAGTTTAAGGTACAAAAAGAAAACCGTTAAGAAATTCGAACAATTGTTCACCAATTAAACTCTTGAAATGTTTGCACCTTTGCTGTGAAGAGCCATCTTCTGTTTACATATGTTAAACCGAAGCAATTGACTGAAGATAGCTCTCCACAAAGAGGCGGAAATGTGTCGAGAATTTAATTGTGTTTGCAATGTTTACGTTGTTTAATCAAATAATTTTTTTATCTATTTCAAACTAATTTTTATAGGTATTCAGAACACCATTCAGTTATATTAGGAAAAGGCTTATCGATATAGTTTTTGGGTAGCCATAGTTTTATTTAATTTAAATAAATTATAGACAGAAGTTTGTCAGTAGAGGAGAAAACACAGTATCTGAAAAAGGATTCATTCAGGAATATACTTGCTTCACCAACTGCGTGTTGCAAATAATCCTTATTCGCGTATGTCCTATTGTCTTAGTCTATGGTGAAAATAATGTTTTTTTTGCAAATTATTAAGTTTGAACATTACAAGAACCAATGGGATGTAAGAATTATTATAGAAGTCGACTGTCGGAATTCAAGTGAGAATACTTTTAGCGATTACTTTGTTTTTATGAGAAAAGTACATGAAGTGTATATTTTTACTTATTTAAAATACAGTTTATTAAAATATTGTTTGTGTAATATTACGTGTTTTTAGCTTTTCATTGAAGTTATTTGATGTACACAGTGAAACATTTGTTTTTTTTTTTATATATGTGTGAAATTTACTTATCTTTAACTTATCTACAAAAAAAATAATCAGAGTAGTCCTTTGTTGTTCTATTAATATAAAATGTGTGTGTACGTGCACTTGAGTGTGTATGTGTGTGTGTACACGTACGCATGAGTATATATACGTGTATTGGTGTATTCAGTTAAAATTTGAGTTAAATCCAGAACTTTTTAAATATTTTTGTGCCATCTGGGTCTAAATTTTAATGTTCATATTCATGTCAGACAATTTGAGATTTAATTGTAAGATGTTGCTTTTAAAATTAGTTGCAGAAAAGTCCTAAAAAAGCACTGACATTCATCGATTCCCTACGGCTCCACGTGCAGGGAGGGGCTGGCGGAATGGGCCATCCCAAATTTGGAGGGGTGGGAGGTCGAGGGGGCAGAGTATAACGTTTGAAGGAGTGGAGGGTAAGTGAAATCGTTATAGTGAAAGTCATGTGGATTAATTTCATGGGTCACACCAATGGTTGACTAACAAGGATAAATTACAAAATTTGTCCCATATTCTTGATTCACATCAGTGAACTTCTTATAATTTATCCTAAGAAATGGCATATATATTTTCTGTAGTAGTGCCACTGTATATATTTTCTGTATTAAATAATGGTTTGTATTACCAATAGCAAAAACAAATTAAGGACTTTTTTACAAGTCTGTGTTATTACGAATACTAGATTAATTATAGTATTTCCAAATAATTGGTAATGTTACAAATATATTTCTAAACTCCACACCAAAGTAACTTCAAGTACTTACAGCAACAAAAATAAAGTATTAATTTTCCCAAAATATTACATTGATTTCAAAAAATGTATTAATATAGGTTCAGCACTTTACTATGTAAAATTGTTAATTATTATTGTCATGGAAATACATGTACATGTCTTTCTTCATTGCTTTTATAATGAACAAATTATTGAATTTTTACATTAAAGAACCAATGAGATGTAAGAATTATTACAGAAGTCGACTGACGGATTTCAAGCGAGAATTCTTTTAGAGGGTTACTTTGTTTTTGTGTTATATATATATATATATAAGCAGTGCTCGATTTCTAGAAATTGAGGTACCGGAACTACAACCTGCCGAGACTTATCCCCCACCCCCTTCTATTATATATCAGTCCCATCACCACAAAACAGTGTTTGCCCGTGTAAAGAACTAGGTTCTTGAAAGGAAACAAGAAGATTTTATAGAACTCAAACTTCTTTTATTAACATAAATAGCAGTAGAGCAATACAGCGTTTACTTTTTGTATTCGGATTCTTTTTAAAAATATAGTCCAAAACTTTAACTTGTTTTTCATCGTATTTCTTTTCTCTTGATCTCTCCTTACTTTTGACAGCTAGCGCTGAGTGGTGTCCAGAAACAAGCCAAGTGTCAACGTACTTTTCTGGTTGAAACAGCCGGAGAGGAGGTCCATTTATTTTTACAAACAACAGGCCATACACCGTTGTAATTTTGAGTGACGATCTCAGAGGTGTTATTATTAAATTCATTTGAGAAAACCCTCTTTCACATTCAATTGATGAAATGGCAACCGAGTTGATCGATTGCTCGAGCCGACAGAGGCTGTCTGGTAACGTTCTGGAGTAGATATATTCTCTGAAACCCGTTATTAACTGCCTTTCATTAACCTTAAACTTGGAAGCAAGTTCCCTCATTTCGTTTTCTCCGAACGTTATTGGGATGTCTTCAGGCCAATTTCTAGTGTCCATAACTTTGAAAGTTTCTGCTAACTTAGTATCTTTTTCATTTAACAGTCTCGCTTCAATAGACGTTTTCAGTACTCCGTAAAATATTTCCGGGTTCATCGGTTGGTCGTTTACTCGACCAGCTTTTGTTTGGAGAGGAACACTGAAAAAAGACAAGTTGTCAACTGCTTCTTGGGCATTTTAGAGTATAGACCAGGAGTTGTTTTCCTTTCTTCGAATAAAGCAACTACGATTTGCAATTTTCTATTTGCATAGCTCAAATCTGCGTTGCAATGCTGTAAAGCTTCACTTAGTTCTGAAAGCTCTTGTAAAGCGTCAGCCATCAAACCCAGGTCTAATATGAAATTTGTATCTGTGATTTTGTTGAGGAGGCGAGAAAAAAGTACTTCTTTCTTTGTTGTCTCTAGTTGTATCATTTGAAGCTTCTTTGAAGTGTTGTACTAACGCCTCGTAGGACTCCCATACAGCTGAGACAGATCTGAAACTGGATGCGACCCAACGGGTGCTCAAAACTCTTCCAATTTTTAAAATTTCTGCCTCTAATAGATTCGCACAGTTCCGGAGTTCCCTACTGTTCTTTGGCGAGGCGTGATAGATAACATAGAGTTTATCAATAAAGGATTTGAATCTGTTTACTCGTGAAACAGATTTAATAGCGTCTGAAACTGACAGCTCAAGTCTGTGGTTTGCACAGTGCCTGACAATAATAGAAGGGAATTTCTGACAAAATAATGCCCCAATTCCTTTGTGTTTTCCGAGCATGGTAGCAGTTAGCATCACAAGTTAAGCTTGTTTAAGTTATCGCTTAAAAACTGCTCAGATAACCCATTTGAATGAAGGCAGTTCATTAAAGAGTCAAAATACTTCTTTAGCGGTAACGCCATCAAGTTCTACCAGATCAGAAATACGTTAGTGGAGCCACACATACCAGATTTTTTCAAAGAACACCGGACGTATACAATAAAACTTGATTTATTACTTAAGGAAGTGGATTCATCAATTATCAGACCAATTTTTGTCTCATTCTCAATAATTTCACTTACACATTTTTTCTTCATTTCCTTACTGATGTGCAAAGCAATGTTAGCACAAGCTTTTGTCAGAATGTAAATATGTGACCCAAGTTAATCCCATTAAGTTCTTGCAAATCTATTTCTGTTTCAAAATAACTAAAGGATTGATTTACTTTAACAACCTTGTATGCCGTTCGAAATATTTTTTCAGTCACTTCTTTTTCCTGGGAACGCTGTTTCAAGATATTTTTCACCAATGCTCCGTCTTTAGCTTCGGATAAAATTTCATCTGCTGCTTTATGGCCCGCACTCTCTTTGTGGTCATGAATTTTTTTCCTTAATGAAGTTTGTTTTTTCTCTTTTGTGTCTCCATAACTGTCTATCTCACCATTTGCCCATTTTTTTGAAATTTTCATGCCTGTTTTTTTCTTTACATATAAGATCCCAACTTCCTTACAAGTCCCACATCCTAAAATTCTATTTTTAATCAACAACCAGTCATACCTTTTGCAAAATTCTGTATTTTGCGAGTTATTCCAACAATCTGGTAAGTCATTGTTGCATTTAATCTGCTGTTCTTTTTCTTTAGGGGGTTCCACATTAATTTCAAATCTGGTTACCTTTTCATTGCTAGAAGATGGTTGTGACGTCGATGAAATCTGTTGTTCATGGTTGTCTGGACATGCAACAGTTCGTTTAAGTCTGTTACTGTCACCCGAAGACGAAAAGTAATCTGTTAATTTTTTGTTCATTTTACTTCACAATAAAAACTTCACTAACGAATACAAACACAGAAAAATATGTAACCTCAATGAAGTAACATAATAAATGCAAGAAAACCACGTTTTCGATGGAGAGGCGCATACACATTTGAAACCACTACTACTGAGCAACTGAGCGAATGATGCGTAATACGACAAGTCGACACAGCCAAACGGGCGGGTCTATACGTCGCTGATGGAGGAGAGGGAACATGTGTGGGGGGGGGAAGTTAGTAATCGGGCGAGTCTATATGCCACCGACGGATGGGAGGACGCATGTGAAGGAGGAAAGATAAAGATTAAGAGGCTTCTGGCGCATTTTAAAAACTGTAGGCACTTCGAGATAGCTTCGTGATACATTTGAATGTTTTATTATTGATTGCGAGGTAAACTATAGTAATCATATATTTTAAGAATTTGATGTTCATAATAAATTTGGTAATTAACTCACCAACCAAAAATTTAGTTTTGGTTTTAGTGGGTTTTTGGTACAGAATATTATTATTATTTGAAGGATAGAGGTCCCGGAACGCCGTTCCGCCGCGTTCCGTCTCAAATCGAGCCCTGTATATAAGTACATAATTGTATTTCTTTACTTAATATTTTTTTAAATACTTGCACACAATTGCCTATAAAAATTTGTGTAACATTATGTTAAGAAATTAAGTAAAAACTAAATTATATTAAAAATTTGAAGAAATGCATCTCTATTAGGAGTCACTGAATTCCTTACTTTTGAATTTATAATGAACATAGAGGAATCAAAATAAAAGAAAACTAATATTGAAGTGGGTAGATTGATTCTTCTTTGCAGCATCAAATGTGATCAGAGAATAACTCCTTCATGAGTTATGTAAACAAAGCACATACATAAGATATATCAGTTATACATAGTGCAAACTGTTCCAAGACTGGCAAGCTTGATCCTTCAGAATGTTTGAAGAGATTCTCATTAGCTGGTAACCCATAAAAATAAATAACAAGTCGACAACAAATCAAATTCTATCTCCACCTGTACGTTATACTGAAGGGATTATTTCTATTTTACTGCAGTAAAGACAGTGTTTTCACTTAATTTAAGATAAACATATATTTAGTTAAAAAACCAACGCATATTTATTTCTTGAATATTTCCTTCATAGATATGTCATTAAAAGACCTGATGAAGTCACTAAAGGGCAAGCACAAAGTAAAAGCATCGGTTGGGCAAGATAGTAACGCCAGGAGCATTCTGGGTAGACCAGGCAATGATGTGGTGATTCAATGTCCTACAGGCGTCACTATCATGTCTGAATATGGTAATAAGCTAGGTAAGTAGTTTTTTAATACAATCATTGTTTTAGATTAGATTAAAAAGGAGCATAAGGGCTCTTAGTTCGTAGCATGTCAATCTAAACTTATCGGACACTGTATTTAGCTTTACTGTTTACCTCAGTAAGTTCAATGAGATCTAGTAGTTTCTGCCCAATGCCAATATAAAATTCATCACCTGGCTGAAAGATTCCAAAACATGTTCTTCACCTAACCACAAGCCTCCCACAATCAAAAATGATCATTTAGCAGTCTCCTTCTCTGTGTTGCTGTTTTTTTGTATCATTGAATGATGATAAATACCCAGAGAAATCATCTATCCATCTCCTGTGTCCATTTGATATTGACCCTCTAGTGTCAATCCAACCTTTGTTTATTGAAACATGAACAATTTTCATGCTAGCAACTAAAAATAATTGCACCTTGCAATTCAGATCTAGTTTGATGTAAATCTACAACACTGATTATTCTCCCATCTATTGATTCTACCATGGGCTCATTGTCTGTTTTATAGGATGTTCAGTCTGTATGGTACCAAGGGGCGATAACGTTACATTGCAATTTAAAACAAGTATACCTGTGGTCTGAGAAAGAGAGAGGTCTTTCTGACTGATGTAATCAGTTCTCCCAATGGTCCTTGAACATTTTGGATGTGTACAGTTATTTCCCTCCTATTTTGTGTGATAAAAGTGGGGAAAATGCCAACATAACATATACAGGGTTTTTCACGAGGTTGGCACAATTTCAGGATATGATAGTAGACACAAAAACAAACAAAAATGTTCATATAAACATATGTCCTATCTCGTTTCGTTTTAGCGTCTCTGTCCATATGTGTTTTTATAAAAAATTCATATCTTAGAACTCGTGGAGCAAATAACATGAATTTGGCGTTAATGTTATGCTAATAAAAGGGACAATAGAAAAATAGTAAATACCTATTCAAACTGTAATATCCAAAAAACATTTAATCTCACATAAACATTGCAAGAACAACTATTGTTGCATATTTAATTACAGATCTAACGATATTAAATTTATTTACATTGATTGGGAATTAAAATAACTAAATCAATTTTAGTTGATCAGTGTCTATGCTTTCTTACATGTAGAAAGTATATTCTGAGATCCAAGTCCTAATTATTTATTATTTGTATCATTAACAACTGTTTTCTAGTTAATAATATAAAGTTATCAATTATTTCCTTAACAATAGTATTAAAGGTGGTTTCATTACAAGGCTATGACGTGTTGTAATTATTCTTCTTTAATTTGGCTATGATTGGCGTTCACTGGCACTAATTATTCCATTACAGTAGTAATTATGTGAAAGTTGGCTCTGAACTGCAATGAGGAGTATGCTGATATGTGTTTAGCGTATAATATTGAAAAAACTGTATTTCAAACATCATTTCTAAAATATTGTTTTAAAATTAATGCTACCTTAGTTAATCGTAAGTCAATTACAAACAAGGGTGTACGAAACAAGAGATTCCTCATGTACAAGAATTTTCCGACAGGTGCATGGAGGATGTAATAGCATCAGGGCTACTCCTGAGATCTTTAAAAGACAAAGAAAAATTTCTTACTGCCTTAACATGTGGAGTAGTTCTATCCTCAATGGGTTTGCTCCAATGTTTCAGGTTTACTCAGGATATATCCTTGCAAGCTCAAGTGGCACTCTTGGATTTCTTTTTCGGAACTTAATGGCTAGTTATTTTGCCTACTGAGCCACTACTTAAATGCCTGTGGTGCTGCCTATCTCTAGTGTCTGATGTTCCAAAGACTTTGTTAATGTCTCCTCTCAAGAGCCAGGAGACATATATATTGTGGTGGTTCGGAAGTCACCTTTAAGCCATTGGTCCCAGGTTAAGTGTTAGAGAGGGCTTCTTAGCCCTAACTTCGCCTGGTAAAATAAGACATTCTTTACGTTACTTTTACTTTACATATACCTCCTCAGCTCGGGTCCATTAACACTACTGAGATTAGACTGAAATATGAAGCAAAAAAGAGAGAAGAGAAGAAGAAGATGAGTACTTCAACACGAAACTGAGAAAAGTATAGTCAGCTGTCAGAGAAATTGTACTGTCCGTAGAATGAGACACAAAAGAAGAAGGTAGCAGGATTGACACACCTCTCTTGCTACATATTAACCATCCCCTAAGTGTTTATTCATATTAAACCATTGTTTAGTCTAATGTAGACCCAAAAAGGAGTTTTCTCAAATGAAGATAATTTTTAGTTATGTAATAGTGATATTGTTTTGCAGGAGATGTGATGAAGAAGGGGGATATTGTGCTGGTGGCTGAAGGAGGAGTGGGTGGCTCTCCCACCAATGGCTACTGTGGTGCCAAGGGCCAAGCTCTGGCAATCAGCCTCGACCTCAAGCTAATTGCAGATGTAGCGTTTGTTGGCTTCCCCAATGCTGGAAAGTCAACACTGCTCTCCAAGCTGTCACGAGCCACTCCCAAAATTGCCAACTATCCTTGTAAGTTATTTAGATATTTTATTGTGTGAGTGCAGTCGACTTCCGACTATCCATCCCATCAACAATATTTTGGGTTAAACATGGTAGCACAATTGGTAAATGTAAAGTTTTTTCTAAAAACATTTTGACAAAAGGTGCCTGATACAACCGAGGTTTTCCCCTTAACCCTCCGAGTATCTAATAGTATTTCAAAATTTCACAATGTTTCATGACGAATAATCTCTCCCCTGATTACGTATGTGATTCAGCGGAATAAATAAGAAACACCATCAAGTAGTTTTCATCGTTCCCACTAGATCGCAGTTGCTCTTTTATTTATTTCTTTCAGGCCCAATTTACTATCATATGACATACTGTATTAAATCAGTTGTTTCAAGTAATCAGCTGATTCTATTTCTGTTTGTGTACTGAATACAGGTTGTAACCTCACTTTTATGTTACTGGTCAACCTGATTGTAAATGTTTAGTTGTAGCTATGGTAGGAAGGGTTGATTCAATTGAATTTTGAGTTCAGCTCCAGTTCACCTTCCTTTTATTTATCACTTCAACTATTTATGTCTCTGATGTCAAAACCATGTAAATGTTTCGTTTTGAGCTTCTTTGTTGTCGACTTTCTTTGGATCTTGCATTGTAGTGCACTCAACTTTGTACCTGATGAGACAATGAGACTATCTCTCACCTATTTATAGGTGTACAATACAAAAAAAAAACTTTGTTAAAGTTTGCTATTGACGATGGAAGGTTTGAAAGAATAATAGGATTTCAAATATTTGCCATCGTTTTAAGTTCCAAATGTATAAAACAATGTTTCGAGGATTGAAATCTATCCTCTTTTTCAGTTGAGAAGAAAATTAGTTTAAAAAAAAGAAAAGGAAGAAAATGGATTTAATATACCCAAAAGATGCTTTCAATTCAGGCAGGAGAAAATGAATCCAAATGATGCAAGTCACAAGCACAAGTAACGAGCACGAGAAGTCTAGAGCATTAGGTTTGACTTTCATAGTATCCAACTTTTGCCTGTGCTCATGTGATAGTGCTTTTGACTTCTCGTGGCAAATGTCCGAAATCCTATTATCCTATTACTGCCACAGAGCATGACGAGAGCCCCCCTTTCCGGGAAACACCTCTTGAACTGCAGGCACACACCCTCTGCTGAGAGTACCTCGTCGAGAATGCGCCCCCGAAGTTCCATAGCCTCCTCCTCTGAGAGGCGCCTCTCAGGAAGGTTCGTAGGGACCAAGACTAGCTTATGTCCCGTCAGAACCTCCCTGAATGTTTCTCCCAATCCCTCCTCCGTTGAGGGATTGGTACTCGTCGCATGCGCTGCTTGCTCAGGAGGTGCGGTCGGGCGCCTCTTCGGCAGGGGTTTTTCCGCCGAAGAACCGCCCGAGCGCCCTCTCTTCCCAATAGGAGTAGAGACCGCACCTGCAGTTGCCTCCGGTGCTGCCTCCCTCTGTTTTCTCATCTTTCTTCTTTAATTGGCCGACATCTTGCCCGTTTGCCTCCTCCATTGACTGTCCGGAAGCCAGGTGCTGTCGGCCTTCTGCTCCATCGCCCAACGCTTGCGCAGTTTTAAAGGGGAGCTTAAGGTTGTAGTCTATTACACATGCTCCAGTGTCTGTGTCCATGGACTCAACCCTTCCGCTAGCATCATCGAGTACATCGTCGTCGATGGTGGTAGCGCTAGAAGAACAGGCAGATACATCCAAGGCCTGGGTGCCGGATGCAACTGCACGTTGCAGTTCTTCCAGATCTAAATCTGTTGGTGTTTTTTGTTTTTATTTTTAGTACCGAGGAAATAACGGTCCACCCAGCCAGAGCCCCGCATGACCAGGTAAGGCTATTTACGCTTGGGGGGGCGCCCAACCCCCAAAGGCTCCGTTTACGACGTTCAACCCCTGCGCCATGCATCCCTTAGGCACGGGTCGCTTCACACCGTGGGATTGGGGTGCCCTCAGTCAAAAACAAGTTTTTGTGTGTGGTGAGATTCCAGGCGGACCCGGACTGGCACCACTACTGCGCGGCGCCGAGGGCCGTCACCGCGCAGAGTGCACACTCGAGGCACTACCCTAGATCCTGGGGTTTTGTTGACAGCAGGGCCACCTCATGCAGGACACTAAGTAGCGTTTATCCGAGCCCAACCATTGGTTAGATGGTTGGATTCGGATCCCCCTTCGGTCTTGAGCGACACCTTGGCGGTGCCGCCCCTGGAGAGGTACTTTCCTAGTTCATTTGGGATTCACCCGAACTAAGGTCAGCCCGTCTCCTAGACCCCCTATTATCCTTACAAAAGAATCTATTTATTTAATGGCTATCAGTGATTATTACTGTTTGCATCCCTGTGAAAAAGATGAACTCTAGTTAAGCATGACGAAGCTAAGAGTTCACAGTGGAATGCAAGGAGGTACTGAAGTATAGTGGGAAAAGCCAAAACCGTGTGAATGGCAATTGCTAGTTAGGAGTTAACTTCTTGTGTAATATAAAATTGAATAAGAGAATAAAACGGATTAAATGTATTGAAACAAAATATTATGTCACAGACATGCATAATTCTGTAACAGTGCTATAAATATAACACTACTCCAGAATCCGTTAAGGGGTTAATAAGCATGAATGCTGTAATTATTTACATTAAGTCTGAACGTTCCATGCATTTCAAATTTTTCCGCTGTAGTAACATGTTTGGTTTTATTTTATAGCCTACACACACTGAATTTGTAAAACAATTATTTTTGTGGTAAAGAATGTATATTTTGATGAAATAAATTTAAGCATATAGGAGTATTCTCAGCATCATAAAATCGGGCATCGTTCACAATGATGTCAAGAAATGTTTTCCGTTGTACTAAATATATATTAGTCTATCGCAATCAGGTTTATACTAAAAACAGCATTGTTTCACTTCTGCTTTGACTTCACTGCATTCACCTCTATGCTAACTGTGTGAAGGAATTGGTGCAACCGAGGCTGCAACAAGTACTGTCGTATCTTTTTGATCCATACTTGAATGGCTACCTTTGTTGTTTTGAGTTATAAAATATAGAACTGAACATGAAAATCTGTTAAAATCAATTTTCATGTTTGATGCAACTCCATAATTTTAGCAGAAAAGTGTTTGAATTCAGTCTCACCTCTTAAAAAACTATTGAAGAGCAGCCTTAATTCCACTTGTAAATTGACCGATTTTTATTTTACTACCAACCATGCAGTCATATTTTTGCTGTTATTTAAATCTGCTGATATGCAATAATCTAAAGCCACCTTATAGTGTATTGATATTTTTTATACAAGACATAATAATTAAGACTGAATTTGGATGTCCACATTGTAGATTTAAGTTGTTGGTGTTAATCAGTTTTATGGAAGGCTAAGGTCGTTAATGATCAATTGAAAGGAAAGAAATTATTCAACAAATAATTGGTAGGTTCTGTTCATATATCTTAATTTGCTTCTATTCGGTATCTGGATAATTTTTTATAAAAACCACACTTATAAAACCTAATTGTATCATTCCTTTATCATTTGAAACCATTTCCTGATTTAAAAAGTAAATCAAAATCAATAAGACAAACATGATCTAGTTTCAAAATACTTGCTCTAAGTGTATTGGTATGAATGGAATATTTCATAGTGTATTACATTATTCTGATGAATGTTATTTTGGGGAGAATTCTTGATGGTGGTGTTATTGATTAACTAATAGCTTTTAACACACGTGCCATATTTTCATAACTTGTGAGTTGTTGAAGTTTGGGAATTGCCACTAATGTCACAATTGTTAATGTATTGAATCTTGTATTTTCTTGTTGTAGTACACAAAGAACTGACACTAAATTGTGTCATAATTATTCATGTTCTGGCAACTGGCACCATTTATAAATTGACCAAAATCTGCAATCAGTTTATTTACTCTTTACTGATTCAAAGTGTAAGTCACAGAGGTTACTGGTGTGGATGTGTAGAGAGATGTGAATTCTGTTACTTAAAGTATAATTATATTTACTTTATAAGTATGAGTGTTCTGAGAATATTAATGTACTCCTTTTGCATTACGTTACTTTTAGAATTTTTGGATTCTCAAATTATTTTGAAGTCAGAAGAAAGAAAGAACAATTGCATACCTTTTATCGAGTGTATCAAAAGTGCTAATGGAAACTTAAGAAAAATTGTACTCTTGAATGAAGAGATTCAGAACATTTCTCTCGCAGTTAATTTATTGAAATGTATTCAATATCCAGTTCTGATACCAAGCTATCAGACAAACCTTCCAAAAGAAATCACATACATCATGTTTTCAGTGAATGTCAGTGTATATCACAAACTTCTTACAAATGTAATTCTCAAAAATCGAGTTTCTCTTATTTTTCTTTGGGAATCGTCTGAGCTTGCTTTTGAAGAAGAAAAATTGCAGGAGATATTTAATACAATTCAAAACTATCAGATTTACAAAGCGTTTGTTCTTGTAAAACAACAAAATTTTGACATTGACATTTACACTCATTATTTATATGGGCTAAATCAGTGCCAAGCATCTAGATCATATTTATTTATTGATACTTGGAAAACAGTGCAAAAAGTTTTCAAAACAAGACGTTTTCAACAATTATGGTCCGCAAATAAAACTACAATAGAAAACATCACTAAAAGACTTCCAGGGTTGTGTGGTTAGATGTTTGATGAGAAACAACCCATTTCAGTCTGCTGATGCTGCCAATCGAAATGCTATTGACAAACTTGAAGGTTTTGAAAAAAGAATAATGGTGCGGATGATGGTCTTCTATAACTTTACATGGGATATAGAAGAATTACAAAATATATCTAAGGACATGAAGAGTGTAGATAACCTGGTTACAAAAACTTTCAGTGATGGTAAGTTTGATGTTGCCATCGGCAGACTTCCATATCCACTGATTATCGCTGAGGACTTTTCATGCAGTTATACTTATGACGATTTGGCCTTCTTTGTGCCTTGTGGATCTGAAGAACAACCGTTGGGGTGGTTACACATACATGTATCACTACTTAGATGGGTATGTATTGTGCTTCTCATATTTTTCCTTTCGATTATTTTAACAGTGATAAAATCAGTTCTTCCTCAGGAGAATCCTATATTCATGTCGTTTTCAACAAATGCTTTGACTGTTTTTGGAATACACATTGAATGTGTTGTCAGTCTAAAAATTGTCACAAATACTATGAGATTCCTGTTGGCAGTGATCATGTTTTATTGTATGGTCATGTCGGTGGCTTACAAAGCGTCATTGAAGAGTTTGCTGATGGCTCCTTTGAAACCCAACACCATTCAGACATGGGAAGAGCTGGAGAAGTCTAACTTGAAAATAGCAGGAAGCAGACTGGGTTTCTCTGTTCTGAAAGAAATCAGTGAAGATCACTTCACGCTGCAAGAGATATTGAAGAGGTTTCAAATAAAAACGTACTCTGAATTGGCAACACTACTTAATAGCATCAAGGAGGGACATGATACAGCTTACTTTGGTCTGGAGGAAGGACTCAGTTTGATGGTTCTGATGAGCAGAAAGAAAAATCTCTCAGCAGAGCCCTCATTATGTCAGGTTAACGGGGCTGTTGTCTCTTCCCCACTGTCGCTCAGCGTAACCAGAAGAGGCTCTCCGCTCACTTTGTTGATTAACCGTGCAATCATCAAGAACATGCAGGCAGGTTTGTTGAAACATAACATGTCTGTGCCTGTCAAGAGAACTACCTCCAATAGGATAACCAGTGATCCCAAGTCGTACACGCTAAAACAGTTTTAGATACATTTTTTTGCTGTGGTTGACTGGGACAATCATCGCATCATTTGTGTTCCTATTAGAGACACTGAATTTTTTGTTATACTCTGATAAAGTAGTAGTGATTTGAAAATAATCAAGTGGTGGAGTATGTTTAATTTAAGTCACTTACTTACTTACTTACTGCCGGGGGCGTAACAAATCTCAGTCGATTCTTTGCCTCGTCTATGAGCCTCTTCCACGCCACCCTGTCTTCCGCCAGATCCACAGACCCTCCACACCGGGTCACATCTTCGACCACTTGATCGCACCATCTTATCTTTGGCCTACCCAAAGGGCGCCTTCCTGCCGGTACCGCCTGGTAGACCTCTTTTAACCTTGTGCCCCTCCTGTCTCCGATGTACATGTCCTAGCCAGCTAATTCTCTTTGCCTTCACCAAAGCCACAATATCAGGATCTTGGTATACATTGCGTAATTCTCTATTTTTTCTTATTCGCCACACCCCTTCATCACATATTGGTCCAAATATTTTTCGGAGAACTTTATTCTCAAAAACAATCAACCGCCCCTCATTTTTTTTTCTTCGTTAATGTCCACGTTTCACTTCCATACATTAGGACTGGTTGAATGATTGTTTTATAAATTCTTATTTTGGAGCATTGTGACAACAATCTTGACGTAAAGAGTTTTGTACACGCCCCAAGACACCTATTTGCATTAGCTAATTTGCTTTGTATCTCTATATCCTCCACGTTTTTGCTGTTTATTGTTACATCCCAAATATTTAAAACTTTCTACACAGCCAATCGAGTAGTTGTCAATGCTTAAGTTTGTTCTCACATTTTCAGCATGTCTTCCAAAATGAATAATTTTAGTTTTATCTTCATTTAGCTCTAAGCCTACTGTTTGACATTCTTTAATAAAACTTTTTGTTAGTGTGGAGAGGTCATCCAAACTTTCTGACAAGATCACTACATCATCCGCAAATGCCATTACGTTCAGGTCCACTCCTAATTTAACCCCTCTTTGTAGTCTTTTAACTTTTTGTAAATGCCTCTTCCACAGCCAGGTTGAAGAGAGTGGGAGAAATCCCATCTCCCTGTCTTACTCCAGTGTTGATAAGGAAGTTTTCCGACATTTCTCCATCTATTCTTATTTTGGCCTTTGAGTCACTTATACACATTTTTGACAGTCTTATCAGTTTTTGCGGGATTCCATGTTTTTCCATCTTCTTGAATAGAGCATTCCTATCTATGCTGTCATAAGCTTTCTTGAAGTCTATAAAAATTCCATAGAAGCCTTTGTTGAACTCATAATATTTTGAGATTGCCTGTTTAAGTAGGAAAATTTGATCTATTGTGGACCTGCCTTTCATAAATCCTGATTGCTGTTTCATCAATTATTGCTTCAGTATAAGGACTTAATCTTGATAGTAATATTTTTGAAAATATCTTGTAGACGGTGTTCAAAAGAGATATTCCTCTATAATTAGAACATAATTGTTTATCCCCCTTTTTGTGCAGAGGAATTACCACTGCTTGTCTCCATACCTCCGGTATAATTTCCTCTTCCCATACTTTTGTAATAAGTTTATGTATTTCTTTTATCAGGAATTTTCCTCCACTTTTAATAATCTCACTTGTAATTCCGTCTTCACCAGGAGCCTTATTGCATTTAAGCTTCGCTACCGCGTCTTCTACTTCTTGCGTAGAGGGTGGCATCACCTCCGGTTGTACATGTTGGTAATTTAATTCATCGTCAACGCTTCTGTTTGTACAGTGGTCACAATTCAGGAGTTCTTCAAAGTAGTCTTTCCACACTTTAACCCCTGATTCTTTGTCCATCACTAACTGTCCATTTTTGTCTTTTATGCCATAGCTTTTTGCTGAGACGCCTTGTTTTTGAAAAAAACGGATTGTTTCTGTAAAAATCTCTTGCGTTATTTGCTGTTCTGTCATTCTCAGCCTTGGTAAGTTTTCCGTTTAGGAAGTCTCTTTTCGCTCGTCTAAGTACCACTCTGGTATTTCTGTTAGCTTCACAGTATTCTGTCCTAAGTCGTTCTGTCATTCTTCTGCCTTCTTCATCCACATTGTTCCTGCTTGCTAACCACCTGTGCTTTATTTCTCTTCTCTTGTTTACGGCTGTCCTGCATTCCTCTGTAAGCCAAGGATTCTTCTTCATATTTTCCTTTGTGCCACACACTTCCTTTACTGTTTCAGTGACTATAGTTTGTAAATTTTTCTATTGTTTTCCAATCTTGTCTGACTCAGTCATTTGTGTCTCTATGCTTTCATCTTCCAATATTTGGAATCTATTACTCAATTTAATTTTAAATTCCCTCTGCACTTCTGGTATTGTTATTTTGTCAGACGCTAATTGTTCTTTCCTAGGTGTTCTCTTTTTATTCACATTTATTCTTTGTCTTAAGCTAATTAAGACTAAATAGTGGTCTGTACCAAATTCTGTGCCTCTGACTGTGCGCACATTTGTAATGCTGCTATAATGTCTATTGTCTACTAATACATGATCAATTTGGTTGCTTGTTTTCCCATCTGGAGAAACCCATGTAGCTTTGTGAATTAAGTCACTTAATTAATTTATGTAAAGATCACCTGTTTTAAAGACCTATACAGACCATTCATTTTAGTTAGTGTCAGCTATAATAAACTGGGTGGACTTAGTGATTGAAAAATATAAATTCTTATTTATAGAAGTACAATTAAAGAAATATGTATAAAAAGTCTTTATTTTTTACCTTTACAATCGTAAAGAAAAAAACATCTCCTATCTTCTATAATATACTCTGAAAAAAAGATTACTATAGTGAATTGTAGATGTAGACTATTTTAATTAGGCTTCCCATCCAACCACCTTTCACTGTGAAAAACCTTTAATAAACCATAAATTTAATTTACAAACCATAGAAATCTCTACAACTTGCAATTAAATGAATCAACATGCATCGTTGTTGCAACTATGTTGTATAAGGCTCAGTTCATACATGATCGAGAATTGCACAATTCTAATTGTGGTGATTGGTCCTATTGCAATTTAGCCAACCGCATCGTGTAGTTGAACGACGATCACAAATAACCGCCACCATTTAAAATTAATTCAAAATAATTTATTTCTCATGGACCTTTACATGTATTAAAAATAGTCAGTACTGGTATACATAAAGTAACTAAATACCAAATGTAATTTAGAAAAGTATTTCTATTATTAGTGTAATATTAAATCTGACTGACTAATTGAAAAATAAACAGCACATTAAAATGTTAGTATTGTTATTATGTTTTACTGGTATGGGTGGGTAGGGCAAAACCAGTTTGGTAGTCAGTGGGGGTGAGTGAATAAAACAGTTATTTTCAGCTCTTAACTTTTAAGTCTTTAAGCTTATTTGAAAAAATGAGAGAGAAGGGTTGGTTTTTAAATATTGTTTAGAACATGTTATTATTTTGATGGGGTACATCAAACTGTTTTAATTTCTGGTAGAATAAATATGATTGTGGACAGGAAAATCTTGAATTTGTTTAAAAGTGTAAATTAACACGTTAGCTGCCACGTCGGGCCAAATGGACCGACTCTCTACGTCTTTAAGAGATTGCACGTCGGGTAAAGTGGCCCGACAGCATAACAATGACGGTACCCACCATTTTGATTACCTTCGTGCCTGTGCTGCACCCTGACGACTTTAACTGAAACTGATTGAACTATGAAGAGTTCAGCTATTAACAGAACGTTGTTTGTTGTGTTTATTTTTGTTATTAGTGATATGAATGAGATTGCTACATTGGACATTTTTGTCGGGCCACATTGCCCGACGGATATTTTTATAGGTGTTAGAATATAAAATAATAAGGTTTTAGCCTTATTATTGCTACCAGGAAGAATAAAATATGTGATTTGTTATTTTACAGTAAAAAGAGATTTATTTCATAAGCTTCACAAAAAGTAAATGTAGTAAAATAAAAGGTTGTATCTTATTTATTTTCATATTTTTTGCTTTCCTTACTATTCAAATAATTCAATTCTTATAAGTAAAGAAAAATAAGTAAATACAAAATTACCCTATACAAAAGATGAATGAAGATATACTATTTGTGTATAATTTTGATGCATGTTTCACACAAAAATGGTTTTTTCGGGACATTCACTGCAAAACGTAGTTATTTGTGTCAAATTTCTTGCTACCTTACGTCCTTTTTCCTCTGATACATTTTTGTAGCACAACTTGCACACCTTTCTTTGTCGGCGTTTTTGTACTCCTCCACCAACAAAAGCAGATGACTTCAGGTAGTGGTGCCCTGTAGTGGTCACATTTTGGAATGCGTGGCTCTTCCTGCACGTTCATCAAGGAACAGGCCAATTCCTCTCTGAACTTAGTGATAGAGACTAAGTTTTGTTTTTTTTTATTATGAGATGTAGTGTGGTTAAGAAAATTATTGTAGGCCAACCAACTATTTACCACTGCAGTTCCAAGAAGAAGTTCTTCAGCTAGTTTGTGGAACCAACGCATTGTCTTCCGTACTGCAGTGTTATATGATGACATTTGATCGGATACGTCTATCCCAACCTTCGCTTTATTGTAGTCAACAATGACTAATGGCTTCATTACATTTGGCCCTCCAACTTTTTTTGGTCAAGGACGACGTACTCCGGCCTATGGAATGTGGAAAGCATGTGTACCTCCCTTTTGTCTTTCCACTTGGTAACAACTACACCATCTTTATTTTCGGAACAAACCATTTCACCTTTACTAACTTTTTGTTTTAAAAAGTTTTTTGGTAGGCCTTTACGACTTTTTCTCACGGTACCAGCAAGATGTGTTTTATTTGACAACAAAGCATTAGCCAATTCTACTGATGTGTAGTAGTTGTCTGTATATAAATTGTGGCCTTTATTTAAAAAGTTTGTCATGAGTTCCAGTACCACTTTAGTCGCAACAGATCTGTCTTTTGTCACTTCTACAGTACTTTTCCCCATGTATACTTTTACTGCATAAGTATAACCCGTTTTATCACACAGCTTGAATATTTTTATCCCATACTTGTGGGCCTTTCCGGGAATATACTGCCGGAAACCTAGTCTACCACGAAACGGCACCATAGTTTCATCAATAACTAAATCTTGCTCTGCTACTTTCAAAGTGAAGAATAAATTGTTTAGTGCTAGAAGCAGAGGTTTTATTTTACCCATTCGCCCATCTCTTTTGAGGTTTTCATTACCGTTAAAATGCCAGAAACGTAAGAGTAACTGAAACCTGTTTCTACTCATTATTTTTCGGGCAACTTATATGCAAAGGGTTTTTTGACCAATAATCACTGATTCTTGGAAGTCCTACTAAACCCATATATAAAAGAAGGCCAATAAATTGTTTCATTTCCCCATGATTGGTATTTTTTCCAGTCTTTTAGTCTACCCTTACGACTTAGTCGCAGCTTTGAAATTACTTCATTTGCATTATGATTAGTTTCTACAACCATAAGTTCAACTACTTCATCTGTCAAGTAATGACGAAAAAAATCTATTGGTTTTCTGTTGTTCGGTAAACAAAAATTAAATTTTGTTGTCTGAGTGAACTGAAACGTTTTCTGCTTACCTTCAAACATTTCCCAGCCCAAATCATTGTCCTTGGCGTTTGTAGAAATAAAAGAAGTACCTGTGATATCTGTAACTGTTCCATTAGCATCAGTAGAATTAAGTTCCACGTTTGATTCTTGATTGTCATCAGAGTAATATTCTGAATCAGTACCAGGAATAAAGTCTAGGTCGCTATCAGTGTCAACCGGTATATCACTAACCACCATTGACTCCACACTGTCATCATCACTTATTTCGGCAAACAAATCACCCGGGGAAGACGGATTCTCAATCATACGTTCGATTTCATCCGTAAGAAGATTATCACCATTCATTTTTACCGATCAATAGTATACACGCACACAACTATCGAAACATTACTTATAAAAAAACACAATGTAGGATTCCAGTAACAAAACACGTCAATTGGCACTCAGCTATGTGGAAAAGGCGGGTTAGAAGTAAGCTGATGCAATTGCAGATAGAGAACTAAAGCACGGGAATTATTCAGGCTGCACATCAACAAACCGGAATATTCCTGAGTCAGGCGTATAGGCCCGACGGCAAATGATTTATGTAATATATCGCCTTGTAAAAAGCTCTGTCGGGCCAATGTGCACGACACTTTATAAACGTAATAAATATACATAAATCATAAAATCATGTTTATTAGTAACCAAAGAAGAGAAAAAAAACAAAAGGTTACAACAATTTATCTTTTAAAAATTTGGCGCTTTAGCGCTAAAACGTATTTTTCGGGGTTGGCAGCTAACGTGTTAATACAGAGTAGATAAAAATGGAGGGAAAAGTTAGGATACGTTCTCGAAGAAACATCTGCCCACAGCTCTCCCATTCCCCCCAGGACAAACCCCAGATGATTAAAAATTTTGCAAATTTTTAAAACCCTCAGTAACAAAGATGAAGCTGTTCTCCATGACATTATGCTGTGCAACTTTTCAGAGTAAAATTGTCTCAGGTTATTATAAGTGAAGAATGGAGGTTTTTTCAACATTGAGGAATAAGTCGTTACTCGTGAACCAAGAATTGATTTTGTTTATTGTAGAGTTTTATTGAAGATTTAATGCTATTGAAGAATTTGCTTCAACAATGATTGTAGTCTCTTCAGCGTATTGAGAAATGCAAGCATCAGGGAAACAAGCACTGAAGCAGTTCACATATAATGTAAAGAGAAGAGACTCCAAAATAGAACCTTAAGGAACACCGAGAGTAATCTAAACGAAATCTGACTATGCCGTGCCAAAATAGTTGGTAGCTGAACACTCTGGCAACAATTTGAAAGATAAGGCTTGAACAAATACAGGGAACAGCCTCTAATCCCATAGAGTTTCAGCTTATTAAAAATTTTAGGATGGTTAACTGTGTTGAATATGCTCTACTAAGTTTTCAAAAAACACCAGACATGTGATTTTGATTGTTAAGATGAGAAAAAAAACATATTTAGAAAATTGAACAACGGCATCGGTGATGGAACTAACTGGAACAAACCAAATTCAGTGTCACTCAAAATGGAATTCATAAGTAAGATGTCAGTGAGTCTAACATGAATTAGACTTTCAAAGACTTTACTGATGGTTGGTAAAAAAATATGGGACAGTATTGTTGAACCGAAGACCTACAGCCTTCCGTGAAAACCGGGATGACCTTAGAGAGCTTCATATTCGACAGCAACATTTTTCCTGAACAACTGAGTTATTGTAAAATTTAGTTAAAGGAGCGCTTGAAGCTACCTGTCAACTACTGAAGGACTCATTTCAAAAACGTCAGGTGATGAACTAGTTTTCAAAAATTGACCTTATACCTACGTTGTTCGGAAGGAAAGTCACGCTGCAAAATGTACAGGTCCTTGAGTTGTTCTCTAGCCATCAGAACAACTATTACATCGTAGCTGACAGTGGTGTGTGCAGCCCAGACAATGTAGTGGTGTTTGGGGGAGCATTGGACGGATCACACTTTGTTGAGCGATCCTGCCCTTGGAAGCAGCCCACCTGCCCTGCCGTTGGTCAGAAGTCACCTTTAAGCCATTGGTCTCAAGGTTAAGTCTTAGAGAGAGGGGTTCTTACCTTTGCTTGGTAAAATAAGACATTCTTTACTGTACTTTTAGTTCTACGTCGAACACACCGGCATTCCTATTTCAAGAAGAGTGGAGTGTCCGCCAGTTTGGCATTTGAGTGGCAGCCCCTCTGAACTGTTCAATGCTCCTACATATGTACTACATCGCTGCTGTTAGCTACGATCAAGTAGTGGTGGTGGTTTCTTTTTTTGTAATCAGAAAAACTCTAAGGAATAAAAGTACATGGAGACCCCAATCCACACCGTGGAAGAACTGTTTGACATCCAACCACTCTTTTTGCGGCGGGTTTCTGCGAGGGCTGGTCAACGGCGATATAGACTGTCCTGACCTGCTGGGATCTGTGACTTTCACTGTGCCGAGAGGGACTCGCTTGAAGTCAGTTTTCAGTAGGCGTTTCCAGCCAACTAATTATACTCAAAACCACGGCATATCCAGACTCCTGAGGACTGGCGAAGCGGCTTCTTCCTCCGTCAATTTCTTTGGGAATTCTTCTTTTAGGACGGATGCTATTGGTTTCCTGAGAGACTGGAAGTGATGCGTGGTGCATGAGCTACGTAGTCTCTGTTTTACAGTTAATTCCTATATGTTAAAATACCTTGATATTGTTTTGTTTGATTGTATACTTATTATCTATTGTTGGTTTTCATTCGGATCTACTTGTAATATTTGTAAAATTGGTGTTGTATCGTTGAAATAAATAAATAAATATATATATTGCAAATATCCACTCTCACTTGTCTGTATTTTTGATTCGGCAATAAAGAAAAATTTGGATAGTATTCTAAAACAAACATAAAAGAGCATTAAGAACCATAAAAAAATTGAAATATACAATAATGAAGCACAAAAGAGCATTTTAAAACTTAACAAAAATTTCAACTGTATATAGACAATATGTTTTTGACTCAGTTATTATCGACAAAAATAATCTAATTACTCAAGAGACAAAATTGCTAATCTCACCCCTACACTATATACTAGAAATAAAAGAAACATTTATAACTCACCATAATTTCAAAATGTACAAAAAAATCAAGCAAATTGAAATATATTTTACAAGAGATTGAAATATCTAATTGATAAACCTAATACTGTTTAGAAGAATATTTTTCTACCACCTCATAGGAACAAATTATAAAGTAGAAATACTTTAAATTTGATAAATATGTATAGTATTGTGTATAGTCTGCTAAATAGTTTTAGATCAATGTAAAAAATTTTGTTTACTGCTTTGTAAATAGTTTAGTTCTATGTATGACACTATTCGATTGTATGAACTGTACATTCATGAATACAGACAATTTTTCTTGAATTGAATTGAGTCGTTTTGCGATTGTCGCACCTGCATGTTGCGATCGGCCAGCACGCGCTCATTCGTGTGAACCATTCCATAATGCGATTTAATATGGAGGTTTCACACGGGTTATAAAACACAGATGAAACCACGAAGTCATTTTTGCATTCTATCATCCACAAATGGCTGGCTGCTCACCTGTTGGACTTATGGGGTTACAACATGTCGGTGACCATTGGTACTTTCACAGTGTCAGTCAACCCATTGGTGCTAGTCGATTTCTGTTTCTAGAGCCAAAACGCACCGCTAGTGTGTGCAGTGGTCCAGGAATCGACACTTTTGACATCTGTTGCCAGTTCTCTAGTCTAAATTCTTCTTGAATACAAGTTTGTTTCATTTCAGTTTTGATGTTACTAACATTTCTTTATGTGTTCAATGTGCAACTTAAAGACTGAACGGTTTATAATAGAAGTAGAGTGTAGGCGTTGCGGAATAAAAATACAAGTTAATATCCCACATATTTTCTTTGAACGATTTTTCGGGCATATGGTAATTTTTTTTATTCTCGCAATCTTCCCTAAGTTTTGGTGCAGTAGCAGTAGGTAAATCTGAATAGATAGAAACCTGGAACTCAAAATTACATAAACTCAAAACTGACAATATATATGTATAAATAATTTGCCAGATGACGTTAAAAGAAGCTTTTTTTGATCATGATACCGAAATGATGCCAATGTTTTAATTAATGAAAATTCTCTTATAAATCTTGGTTTGTTAATAAAAAAATGTCTAGTTCTGTAGAAGAACTATTAAATTGGTTTATACAAAATGGCCTTGTCCTAAACCATGAAGAAAGAAACATATAGATACAGTTACAAAAAATATCTATATATATGTATATAAAATGTAAGGGTAGGCTACGATAAGCGAATCCGGTTTTTTATATCAAAGAATGTAATCATCGATACCTAATATTCGCATCTCAAATCCTACAACTATCAATCGATATAAAAGTACCTCAATAACAATCGTATGTTTAAATTAACCCTTAGCGCTCCAATGGCCTGCATTGCAGGCCATGGTGGTTTCTTCTACAGTTCTGATTTTATATGAGCTTGCCAAGTACAGCACTCCCACGGCCTGCATTGCAGGCCATGGCCGATTCCCTCTACAACTCCTATTTATTATCTCAATGACGCAATTCGCACTCAGAATTCTTTTTGCTACGTATGACGTAAACTGATTTAAAAAATGCTTTTAAAGGGCAACATTAATGTAGGTTACGCAATTAGTACAAAGTTGTGTTTTGTTTTACTAATCAGACAATGTTGTTAATTTTACTCGTGTTTCTTGGATTTATTTTATTTCATGGTTAAATAATTTTAAACTAACATTTTAAATTAGGTTGCATTATGAGCAAAATATAGTTTTTTTATTAGTTTACAAGGTATTTTACTCTCTAAAAGAAAATAAATTAATTAAATGAAAGCTTAGTTAGTGGAAAACAACTATTCTTTACTATATCTGACATAATATAGAAGTTATGAACTGGTTTGTCTTTGTTTATCACACACAAAACGTGCTTGGTTGAAAAGGTGATGTCACTGTCTATAATCAGCCGGTTATACATAAACCAAACTGGAAGACCCTGATAAGCTAGATACACCAAGGTAGCTGACGACTTATTGTGTCAGTTACAAGTTTTATGTTGTAGTGTGACTGATATTGACTTATTATAATGGCTGACGAATTACTTAGGTCAGATTATATTAGGTTTATATTAGGAACTTTCAGTTTCACTTTCAGTAGTGAAAGTGAAACTGATAATGACAGTACAGTTGAATAATCCATAGATAACTAGCATAGAAAATATGCATGAAAAATATAGTTCTAAAAATTGCATATTTTTTACAAAAAAATATATATATATATTTTCACTGACAAGGGTGAAATTTGTCTAAAATATAGTTTTGAATCAACTAATCTTTCACAAAAATGTATAGGTACAATACAAATCATTACATAAAATTATATTTAACGAGTGACAGGTGGCCTGCAATGCAGGCCATGGGAGCGTTCGTGGAAAGTAGCAGTGGCCTGCAATGCAGGCCACGGGAGCGCAAGGACATGAGCCACGAACTAAAAATCAGACTTATAGGGAAAATGGCGCTGGCCTGCATTGCAGGCCATAGGAGTGTAAGGACAAACACAGCAAATTCCAGAGGAGCGCTAAGGGTTTAAAACGTGAAATTAATATTTAACAGTGATCAAACAAATTATTATAACCAAAATTAGGAAAACTGAAGACGACCATATTTGCTCCTTTCACAGTTGTTTCCTTCCCACAAATTTCACATAATGGGGTTTTTGGTACGAGTCCAACATGTTGAAGTCATAAAAAACATGTCCTATCATCTTTCAAAGCAATGTTGTTTAGTTTCTAAAATTGGCTGTCATTTTTAATAATAAAATGTTACTTATAAATAACTGAAATATTACTTTACGAGTATTATTTGAAAGTGTTTACAGCTGTTGATGTAGGTTATTTAAGTTAATGGTTCAAAATAATTAATCAGTATCGATGGTTATGATTAAGTGATATCGTTTGCCAATTTTCGATATAAAAAACCAGGTCCGCTTATTGTACTCTACCCTGATGTAATGCCAAGGTAAAACATTAATGCATATACATATACATATTATAATGAAAAGGATAGGGCCAAGAATGGAGCCTTCTGGAATTTGTTTGAGTTTTCGGTAACAATTGTTCTTTGAAACCTATCACTTAAGTATGATTTAATAAGTTGTAATACTTTGTCCTTTATTTTTATAAACCTCAATATCTTTAATAGCAAGCTGTAATTGACACAGTCAAACACCTTTGACAGATCACAGAAAATACCCGCTGTAAACTGTGATCCATCCAAGGCAGCCAAAACCCCATTAACAAAAGAAGTCAATGTCAGTTCTGTATTTTTATTCTTTATAAATCCGAATTGCTCCTTGCAAACTAGATTTTTTTTTTAAGTACGTTAAAGTGTAAGAAACCTAAGAAATCTCAAGTACTTAATTAGATAACTAAAGGTATACAAATTTCTGCTGATAGAAAAAGGGAACTACATAAATTGGCTAAAAAAGTAAAGATCAAATTTTTTAAACTTTATAAAAAATTACAAGCATAACTTTAAAAAGGTTGTGAAAATGGCAAATGACAAGTTCATTTGCAACTCTAATAATAAATCAAAAGCAACTTGGAATGTTGTTAAGAGGGATATTTGTATTGTGACTAAAAAGCAATGGTAAAATAACGTTAGGTATTGATGGACGGAAATCATTGATCCAAATGTACTGGCTGATACTTTTTAATTCACATTATGTAAATAGAGTTGATATGCTAAAATTTCGAGGGCTTATGCTGTTTTTAGGTATCCAATATAGAGAAACCATGACAATTTTAAATATATTTCATCTGTTACAATTAAGGAAGTCGGAAAAATTATGAGCTATATCACATCTTCAGGACTACAATATTTCCTAGGAAATTGAAACTTTCTGAACTAAAGCTTGTATACAAAAAAGATTCAAGTAAAGAGATCTCTAATTATCCTGCAATTTTGTTCTTTTAAGTAATGTGTCGAAGGTTTTTGAGAGAGCCATAGGTTTCAGGTTAAGGGAAAACATTTATTCATACACAATGTAAACTTGTTTAAAAAGAGATCATAGTAGTTGGCATCAACTGGATCACAATTCTTAAGTTTTCAAATTCAGATGTCAGCTTATCTAAAAGCCTTAGTGTTAACTTCATCATAGGCTTTAGTTTTTATCCTAATTTCAGAAAACTGACATTCACGTGGTAATGGAATCATCAAAGCATTGTGATCTGAGATTGCAATGCATGTATTGATTATGTCATACTCTCCACAGTTTGCACTTGTTAGTATATTATCAATACAACTTGCTGGATTACATGTTTTAACTTGAAGTTTTAACCCTGGAACTGGCCATCATTTTTCCCAAAATGGCAGGCACATTTTGGTGATTTTGTAAGGGTTTTGTGTTTTAATCACTGCTCATCTATTTTTTAAGATAGAAACATTTTAAAAGCATCAATGTCTTTAGAAATAAATGTAGTTTCCCAAAAAAATATTAAATATTGAATCATTTCAATTTTTTTAGTTTTTTACTGATTAACATAAAAATATTAGTAAAGAATAAATGTTTTCTCAAATGTATAGCACCCTCTCAGGTAATATGAAATTTTTTAGAATAATTCTAAAATATACAAAAAGTTTGCTTATATATCGGAATTACAAATTACAAAAAAATATTTAAGTAAAATAAGTTAATTAGTACTTTTGAATAATATATCTATAAAAACTAAAAAATCTGAAAAAAGTTTGTATAGTACTACTGTGTATACCATTGTGACATTTTGGAATCTATTGGATGAACAAATATTTTTTTCTAAGAGATATATATATATATATGTAGAAGATAAAAATATGATATTTATAGAAAGTTTACATTGTATAAGATATTTTTTATATGGCAACAAACTTTTTTTTTAATTTTTACAAAAGTCAAAATTGTGAAATAAATGCCTCACATTTTTAGCTAACAATTTTCTTTCCATCCAAAAATTATTTAAGATAGTACATTTATTGAAGTTTACAAAAATGTAATACAATGTATTTTTATCTCTATTATTTTTTTTTGTTAAAAAAAATAAAACAAGTGATGGTCATAGAAATAAAACGCTAATACCTTCAGGAAAAGTAAAAAAGAATTACTGTCCAAAATACATGAATATATTTTATAAGAAATATATTTATAAGAGATAAATATGATATTTATAGAAGTTTACATTGTATAAGATACTTTTATATGGCAACAATTTTTTTAATTTTTACAAAAATCAAAATTGTGAAATAAATGCCTAACATTTTTAGGTAACAATTTTCTTTTCATCCAAAAATTATTTATATAGATAGTACATTTATTGAAGTTAACAAAAATGTACAACAATGTATTTTTATCTCTATTATTTATTTGTTAAAAAAATAAAACTAGCGATGGTCATAGAAGTAAAACTAAAACGCTAATACCTTCAGAAAAAGTAAAAAGAAAATTACTGTCTAAAATACATGAATATGGTTTTATAATAAATACATTATGTTTAAATTAACACTCATTATGAAATAACTATAAATTGTCTACAAAATAATAAAACACTGAACCTGAAGCGTATAACATGCTTACTTTCAGTTTCACAAAAATCTAACCTATTCACTAAAACTTAAACCTAACCTCTACATTTTTCACTTCACTAATTAAAAAAAAACACTAAATAAACTTTTATTTATACACACTAAATAACGGAAAGTCTAAAATATCCAAATAAATAGCAAGCAATACACTAATACCGGCAATGGCGTAATAACAACAGAGAAATCAACATGGCAACCAAGCGGATGCGTTGTTCTTATCTACTGGCTGAGTCGGTGATTGTGCAAACAGAACAAAAATAAAATACTAGTTCATAGTCTTCGTTGACGATACTGTTGCTTAGAGCAATTCTTCTTCTTTGTTTTGATATGATTTTCACTATTTCCAGACAACGATAAAGTAACAAAAATAATAAAATTTAATGAAGCTATTTTCGACGCATTAGGCATTTTGGAATTTTACAAAACACGAGATTTTCAAACGCTTATTTTATAAACATTTATTTTCCTACTGGCTATTGAAAAGATGTTTCTGAAAGCCAAGAATACACTGGTTTCAATGACGATACTTACGATCGTGTAGAACGTAAACTCACGATAGGGAATTTTGACAAACATGCGGTAAATTTTAGCGTGTTCGGAAATTACGCAAACAGATGGCAATCGGAAATGTCAACATCCAAGTTTAGAATTTTATAATGAAAGATTTAACGTAACTTTAGAACGTTTTTATGATATAATATGAAACCTTGGATCTTTATCTTTAGATTTACATATGTTTTACTTCAAACAAAGTAAAAGTAGGCTTGCTGTGAGAGATCATATTACGACATAGTTAATGCGTCGAAAATAGCTTAGTGCCATTTTGAAACTGTAGTTAATGCGTCGATAATCGCTTAAAGCCAGTTGCAGGGTTAATGATTATTTGCCTTAACTCTTTAAGTGCCAAGTATTTATTGAGTGGGTGTACTGAAAACTGCCAGGTTTCTTTCTAGTGGGTGCACCTAAAAGTGCCAGCCCTTTTGTAGGACTTTTGCAAGGTTTCAGTAAAACAGTCTCAGTTTGATTATTTAATAAGATATTAACATTCTGTTTTTGTAAATTTTCTTTGAAAACTCTGGCTAATTAACATGAAATGACAAAGTTACCATAAAATTAAATTTAGTAATATCAACAATGGACTTACTTCAAAAGATTCCAGAATTATTTAAATTTCATTTTTCAACCTAATTATCATTACCAAAAAAATCATATCCTTTTCTTTGTAAGAAAGGAATATTTTACATCTTCATGTCCTTAGATATATTTTTGTAATTCTTCTATATCCCATGTAAAGTTATAGAAAGCCATCATCCGCACCATTATTCTTTTTTCAAAACCTTCAAGTTTGTCTATAGCATTTCGATTGAAAGTTTCAATTTCCTAGGAAATATTGTAGTCCTGAAGATGTGATATAGCTCATAATTTTTCCGACTTCCTTAATTGTAACAGATGAAATATATTTAAAATTGTCATGGTTTCTCTATATTGGATACCTAAAACAGCATAAGCCCTCGAAATTTTAGCATATCAACTCTATTTACATAAAGGAATCACTAGAAAGAGTATTCAAGTGTCTATAAAACTTGAAAAATGTATCTTCAATAATGAGTTAGTTATACACAACATTTAAGAAACTAATGTCATATTGCTTCCGGTAGCCATATCAAAAATGTTTATATGCGAGTTCTAGATTGATTTTCGTTAAAATCAATTGATCGGAAGTGTACTATAACAATTATTTTTTATTTTGAAAAGAACAGTTCTTTCACAAACAATTTAATGTAATATTAGTTTAAAAATATAAAGTTTTCAATTTGTATTGATTTTTTCCCGAACGTCCGGTAAAATCAGACATTGGACCCTTTTTAAAATGTCTATGTTGAAGTCAGAGGCTATAAGTATTTTTTAGTTTTCTTTTCTTTTTCTGACATTTGCATAAGAAATCTAAATTTTTTAAAGAAATAAATTTGTATTGCTATATTGTGGTATCCTGTTTAAATGAATAATAATGCATTGTAGAAATTTTAATTCAATATATGACCCTTCAAAAATAAATTCTTCACTAAAAACAGGGATACTTATCGTTTGTATATTTTTTTCAACTGAAATACATGAACCACCATGTGATTCATTTCAAAAAAATCTATCGGCCAAATTATATTCCGATGATATATTTAACAAGTTTTGTTTTTGCGGGCTTCTTTATGGTTTCTGGATAAATTTTTATAAAGTCCATACTCTAGACACCCAATTTTACCTTTCCCTTATAATTTAAAGTAATTTCCTGATTTGAACAATAAATAAAAATCAATAAGATAAACATGATTTAGTTTCAAAATACTTGCTCTAAGTGTATTGATATGAATGGAATATTTCTTAGAGTACTACATTATTCTGATGAATTTTTGGTGAGAATTCTTGATGGTGATGGTATTGATTAACTAATAGCTTATTTAACACACATAATATTTTCATAACTTGTGAGTTGTTAAAATTTGGGAATTGCCACTAATGTCATGATTGTTAATGTATCGAATCTTGTATTTTCTTGTACACAAAGAACTGACACTAAATTGTGTCATAATTATTCATGTTTCTGGCAACTGGCGCCATTTATAAATTGACCAAAATCTGCAATCAGGTTATTTACTCTTTACTGATTCAAAGTGTAAGTCACAGAGGTATACCGGTGTAAATGTGTAGAGAGATGTGAATTCTGTTACTTAAAGTATAATTATATTTACTGTATAAGTATGAGTGTTCTTAGAATGTTAATGTACTCCTTTTGGCATTACTTTACTTTTAGAATTTTTGGATTCTAAAATTATTTTGAAGTCAGAAGAAAGAAAGAACAATTGCATACCTTTTATCGAGTGTATCAAAAGTGCTAATGGAAACTTAAGAAAAATTGTAATCTTGAATGAAGAGGTTCAGAACATTTCTCTCGCAGTGAATTTATTAAAATGTATTCAATATCCGGTTCTGATAACAAGCTATCAGATAAACCTTCCAAAGGAAATCACATACATTATGTTTTCAGTGAATGTCAGTGTATATCAACAAACTACTTACAAATGTAATTCTCAAAAACCGAGTTTCTCTTATTTTTCTTTGGGAATCGTCTGAGCTTGCTTTTGAAGAAGAAAATTGCAGGGGATATTTAATACAATTCAAAACTATCAGATTTACAAAGCGTTTGTTCTTGTTAAAACAACAAAATTTTTGACATTGACATTATACTCATTATTTATATGGTCTAAATCAGTGCAAAGCATCTAGATCATATTTATTTATTGATACTTGGAAAACAGTGCAAAAAGTTTTCCTAACAAAACGTTTTCGTCAATTATGGTCCGCAAATAAAACTACAATAGAAACATCACTAAAAGACTTTCAGGGTTGTGTGGTTAGATGTTTGATGAGAAACAACCCATTTCAGTCTGCTGATGCTGCCAATCGAAATGCTATAGACAAACTTGAAGGTTTTGAAAAAAGAATAATGGTGCGGATGATGGCTTTCTATAACTTTACATGGGATATAGAAGAATTACAAAATATATCTAAGGACATGAAGAGTGTAGATAACCTGGTTACAAAATCTTTCAGTGATGGTAAGTTTGACGTTGCCATCGGCAGACTTCCATATCCACTGATTATCGCTGAGGACTTTTCATGCAGTTATACTTATGACGATTTGGCCTTCTTTGTGCCTTGTGGATCTGAAGAACAACCGTTGGGGTGGTTACACATACATGTATCACTACTTAGATTGGTATGTATTGTGCTTCTCATATTTTTCCTTTCGATTATTTTAACAGTGATAAAATCAGTTCTTCCTCAGGAGAATCCTATATTCATGTTGTTTTCAACAAATGCTTTGACTGTTTTTGGAATACACATTGAATGTGTTGTCAGTCTAAAAAATTGTAACAAATACTATGAGATTCCTGTTGGCAGTGATCATGTTTTATTGTATGGTCATGTCGGTGGCTTACAAAGCGTCATTGAAGAGTTTGCTGATGGCTCCTTTGAAACCCAACACCATTCAGACATGGGAGGAGCTGGAGAAGTCTAACTTGAAAATAGCAGGAAGCAGACTGGGTTTCTCTGTTTTGAAAGAAATCAGTGAAGATCACTTCACGCTGCAAGAGATATTGAAGAGGTTTCAAATAAAAACGTACTCTGAATTGGCAACACTACTTAATAGCATCAAGGAGG
>NW_025782515.1:0-101547 GCF_021130785.1 Homalodisca vitripennis | reverse complement strand
TGTATAATTTCTATTGGTTCGCAGTGTAACTTAATTAAACCGGTCTGTGTATCAGCTTTGTGCCGTAATATCAAAAAAGAATGTTTAAAGTTATGTATAGAGTATTACCATTTAAAAACTCAAGGTCAAAATTTATTATTTAACATACTAGTTTTAACTGATATCAAAAGGTATTCTATATAAACATGTGCTCTGTCCAATTAATGTAGTAAAATTGTATTAAAATACAAAATAATCCAATTTTTCCAATTTCGTCATCCAACATATGCTAAGTTACTTTTTGCCGTAACAGTCACACATCGTCTATGGCTAAACTAATGAGAATGTTGTGAAAAGTGTTGTTTTATTTTAACTTACCACTAGTCTATGCTTAAAGCTATGTTGAGAGATCCCTGAAACAATATATGTTCTTCAAGAAGAAATACTTTATATTATTAAAAAATAATTTCTATGTTTTGTATCGTAACAATGTAACATCACAAACAACCTGTCCATTAACGTTCGACCAAGACGAGGGAAGTAATTATGAGAAATTGGAATGAAATGAGAGTTCATAAATTATTAATTTTTTATATAAATTTAGATCAAAGATGATTTATGTTATTCTCGTTTTTATTGTTTCGAAGGAGGTGAGAAGGTTACAGAGCTAACTTGAAATTTTACTTCAAACTAATAATGACAATTAAAAACAGACATACATACCGAGTTTTGTGAAAATGGTGTATGATGTTTAGAAGTTTTTCTATAATTTTAAAGGAAACAGAGTTTTCAAATACAACTCATACAACATTTTTATGTATGTAAATAGTATAATGTACAATACTATCACAAAACCTTTGTTCGGTACTATCATTTTAGTACATTCTATAATAATAAATAACTAAATATTATAATAGCACAAACATGTTTGTGTTATCATAAAACTAGTTTATTTCAGCAATGAATAATAACCTTCATTAATATTGAGGTCTAAGTCGTCATCGATAGAAAAGGAATAAGGAAATGAGGTTTTACAAGTAATAAGTATCTAGGTAAACTTAACTTGTTTTTTCTGGTTCTATTTGTATTTTCATTATTTATAAACTTACCGCTAAAACAGAAAGTTGACATGACGAATAAATTTAAGAAAATGCTGAGCTACTTTTATGTGCAATCCCAAGATTGGTACTTTCTCGTTTTTATATAACAAGATTAGTTTGGTGTCAAAGTGAAGTATATTTGCCCAATTTACCCTTTGCTGCCTGACGGCGAGGCACTCACATCCGGTCAGTTTATTGGCGATAAAATCACTAAAGCGGAGGCTAGAGAGTAATATCAGTAACAGACAAACAAGTATCTGTTACATGCCTGAAATTAATACTAGTTGTATTAAAATTTAAATTTTTTTTAAGAGTCAATTGTAATAAATTGTGTAAGTTTTGTATGAGTAATGTAATTGTAATACTGGGACGATACAATATTTGTTTAATTTATAACATGTTATCACATGGGTGTGCCTGTTCGTATATTAAAACATATAACTCAGTGAAAACATTTTTATTTTAATAATTTTTGTATATAATAAAATTAAAGTTTTACACTACTTTATTGCATAAACTATATTTTCTCTAATAGAGCCCAACCGTTATTCTCTGAAAAAAAGAAGACGAAGCAAACTTCGCAATATCTACTTGACTTGAAATACTCCATACATTTTGCGGAAGAATATTCTTCTTCTAGATTCAACTACAGTGACGTCAAACGCACTGCTTTATACACTAGTGACATGATCAAGGTTGCTTTTAGGAGAGAATCCTTTAGGGCCGTCCCGATGTGGGTTCGCACCAATATGCGAGAAGGTTGGGAATACCATCCGGGTCCAAGGATGAGTAGGGCTGGTTCTGCAATCACCTTTCACTAGGGTAGCGTCTTGGTCCCTACGTAGGTAAGATCACTGTATTCTCTAGTATTGGGTCTGATTACCGGGCATGACCACTGAAGAAGGATCCCAACAGAAACTACCCCGGAGGACAGTGTTGGAGATTTGCAACCTAAAGAATAAACATTGTTTAGCTCTGGCAAGTGGTAAAAATCAACACAGTTATCATAACTTTCATTTGTATAACTATAGACAAAAACATGACTAAGACATTGCAGATCGTACTACACTGTAAAAAAAAGCAAAACACTATTAAATTAATTTAAATACTCATGTAGTGTAAACTGGAATTACTGCGTTTTTATAAGTTTAATAGTTGTTATAGCAATACACATTTATAATTAAATAGATTCATCGTAATTATAATTTATTACTTGAAACGTGTTCCAGGAGAATTGTGAAAGTAATTAAAGTTGTAAAAAATCAACTTACGATCACGATTGGTCCAGAGGTAAGATCCTACTTGCACTGTATAGACACGTAACCTGAGTATATTTTAAATCACAAGATGATGTTTTTTGATGTTGCAAATTTGTACGGAAATTGAAAATGTGCTCTGTAATATAGATTTACTTGAATCATGTCATAGCATATGTTGTAAAATATACGAAGGTTTTTATATGTGCATAAACAACACCTTAAAAATGTTCTTTCCATGTATATTCTATTTCAGTCACCATGACAAAATACGGACAACAAATCTTTGTTTTTATTCCACGTGTTTCGGCACAGAATATAGGTAATAATAATCTGATAATAAGAAATGGTAATGGTTTTTGTGTTTTTGTCGGATAAATGTTTGTAAAAGACGTGATCTAAAAATATTTTAGTTTAGTATATAAATTAAAATAAATGAAACAGCCGGAATATATCAAACAGTTATATTTATTAAAATTTTAGATTTCCATAGAAACTGCAAGGAAAACTTTTGAGAATCCTTTAAAATTTTGTTGGACAGTTCAGTTTCCTCGTTCAAAGTAGTTCAACTGCTCAGTAAGTCGTAGAACCACCAACAGGAACAGGATGCGGTTTGCCCAGGAGCAGAAACCAGGATCTACAAGGATGAGTTATTTTACTTTTTATTTATTTATAAATCAAAATATCTACTCTTACTATCTCTCTTTACACAAAGTAGTTTATTTCATATTTTTAGCGAATATTAATCACTGCAAAAAATACTTTAACAGTTCATATGTATATGATAACGTGATCACAAAACATAAATATCATTCATTTAATATATATTATATAATTAAATGTTTATAATCCTTTCTTTTTTGTGTGCTATAGTTATAGCAATTAACAAATTCCCTATGTTCCTTTTGTGTAGAAGCTGCTAAAACTTTAGTTTTAGGTTATTTTTATCATTCTGTACCCAAAGCGTAACAGGGGGAAACAGTTTATATTTTTTCCTGCACTCTTTATCAATTAACATATACACCATAACCTAAGACAGAAATCAAAATTTTACATTATTTAAACACACATTTGTTTTTATAGAATGTATAGACAATCACATAAGAAAAATTGGTTTATTGTCAGTACTAGTGATGGCGTAAAGAAGCAATGTTGCTAATAGAAAATTAAGGTAAACACGTGAAGCGTGCGTACAAAAACTGTTTAATATCGATTGAAATTATCAAAGGACAGGTATATGTATTGACTGGTTTTTAGATAATTCTACATATTTGTGTTCAGTATCCACTCAACGCGTAACACTTAAGAGAAAATCGGCTAGAATAAGATGAGATGTTCAATGCCATGACCAGGCTTTAACATGGATGAGTTAATTTTATAATATAGAGATCTAAGTTGTTCTTCATAGTTACCCACAGCAAATTACATCATTTAAATATTTTTAAATTTCCTCTATTCAAGAATAAAAGGATTCCTATCACTTACTTCATATTAAATTCTATAACTTATCTGCATATTATAAACATATATACCGTTTTAATTTGAGCTTTTGTTACAAAAGTTTCGAATTTTAGTGCTTTAAATACATTTAATTTCTCTTGGAATAACACCTAATATTTCTACTTTAAACGATCTTAAGGGAAAGGTACCTTAAAGTGGTAAGAATTTAAAATATATTAAATATTAGAAAAGATATTGTTCTATACAAAATCTGATATATTATTAAGTAGTTTAATTCAAAGTTGTATTGTATAAGTAGTATCATGCTAGTTATTTTAGGTGTTTTAAGACTTTTAAAATGTAATACAAATGTTAGAAAAATGTAATGATCTACTGAATGAAAAATAAAACATATAGGTTTATAAAACATTTATAAATATTTTAGTTCTACCAGACACATTGGACGATGAGTTAAATAAATCCAACAGATAACTGTAAAACTTTACTAATGTTTTAATGAAGCGCTTTTGGTAACGTTGAGTTTAACAATGCTTCCACTATTTTGTCACGTCATACGCTTTTACATGGTTATTCTCAATTGCGGTTTTGTATGCCCAGGTATAGACACGGGATCTGACGTTAATGTGCTTTTGAGGTTATGTTCGTTTAATATATTTCATGATCATTGCCAATGTGAGATTAATTGGATTACCTGCTTCATGTGAAAGTAATCTAAAACGGTTATAATTTGGAACTAAACAAATTTGAGGGTTTTTAACCCCTAGTATAGTTGTTCTATGGGTTTATCTTCCTCTTGCAGAAATGTAATGTAGCTTGAATATCTACCTTTTCTCCTATTAAACGTTACCTTTTGGAACAAATTGGACATTGGTATACTTAATTTTTTTGTAAAATCTAAACCTTTCAGATCATTAAGTGGCCTTTAGGAGCCTGAGACTTAGCTTATTGTGAGGAATTAGTATATTTGTGACAATTCACAACTTCACAAGTCCTGGTCTATAGAAGCCTATATAACAAGTTTAAATTCCTCCAGGATCTTGCTATAAAGAGTAATCTGACAGGTCGAAAGAAATACAGAGAATCGGAATTACCTTTCCCCTTTTTTACCTTAACGTCAATAGCGTGTTTTTTTTACACCAGGGAAACCTAAAATTTCGTGGTCTAGGATTTTCTATCGCACAAACAGTCGAGCGGTGAACGGTACGATCCCTGTTGTATCTTTCATAAAATAAAAAATTTATACACATCATAATATGTTTACTGCCACATTCATTTGATAATTTTTACTTTTAAACTTTGTTATTCCTGTGTTAACGTATAATCAATATTTCTTAATTTGCTATGTAACTAATCATTTAAATCCCACAATAAATGTGACATACGTCTGAAACTAATTTCTTACTTACCATTAGAAATAAAAAATAATGAAAATATATTTAATTCTGCAGACTAAATAACAGAAGTCATTTCCAAAATGTTATCTCGTCTCAAACTAATCATATTAATCAAACTTAAAATTATGCATAATTACATTAGTTGAATAATTTCTAGAAACTCTTGTTAAGTACTTGAAACAATCTTATTACATTGGTCACTCTGGTTCACATTGGTTATCCGTCGATCTTTTGCTGTATACTTCCTTTAGGCTTTTATACTGTATAGCACTGGTCGAAGTATAACCAATGTTAATGAAACTAATGGCGGCAAATAAATAATAACGCTCAGACACATACCTGACAAAAGTGGTTTATAGTTTGTGGTTTGAACCGAATATGTGTCAATTCCGAGTATAACTGGATGTATAATTTCCTATTGGTTCGCAGTGTAACTTAATTAAACCGTCTGGGTATCAGCTTTGTGCCGTAATATCAAAAAAGAACGTTAAAGTTATGTATAGAGTATTACCATTTAAAAACTCAAGGTCAAAATTTATTATTTAACATACGAGATTTAACTGATATCAAAAGGTAATCTATATAAACATGTGCTCTGTCCAATTAATGTAGTAAAATTGTATTAAAATACAAAATAATCCAATTTTTTTTCCAATCCGTCATCCAACATATGCTAAGTTACTTTTTGCCGTAACAGTCACACATCGTCTATGGCTATTGTAATACTGGACGATACAATATTTGTTTAATTTATAACATGTTATCACAGGGTGTGCCTGTTCGTATATTAAAACATATAACTCAGTGAAAACATTTTTATTTTAATAATTTTTGTATATAATAAAATTAAGTTTTACTACTTTATTGCATAAACTATATTTTCTCTAATAGAGCCCAACCGTATTCTCTGAAAAAAGAAGACGAAGCAAACTTCGCAATACTACTTGACTGAAATACTCCATACATTTTGCGGAAGAATATTCTTCTTCTAGATTCAACTACAGTGACGTCAACGCATGTTTTATACACTAGTGACATGATCAAGGTTGCTTTTAGGAGAGAATCCTTTAGGGCCGTCCCGATGTGGGTTCGCACCAATATGCGAGAAGGTGGGAATACCATCCGGGTTCAAGGATGAGTAGGCTGGTTCTGCAATCACCTTTCACTAGGGTAGCGTCTGGTCCCTACGTAGGTAAGATCATTATATTCTCTAGTATTGGGTCTGATTACCGGGCATGAACACTGAAGAAGGATCCCAACAGAAACTACCCCGGAGGACAGTGTTGGAGATTGCAACCTTAAGAATAAACATTGTTTAGCTCTGGCAAGTGGTAAAAATCAACTCAGTTATCATAACTTTCATTTGTATAACTATAGACAAATCGTGACTAGGACATTCAGCTCGTACTACATTGTAAAAAAAGCAAAACACTATTAAATTAAATTAAAATACTCATGTAGTATAAACTGGAATTAAACTGCGTGTTTATAAGTTTAATAGTTGTTATAGCAATACACATTTATAATTAAATAGATTCATCGTAATTATAATTTATTACTTGAAACGTGTTCCAGGAGAATTGTGAAAATAATTAATGTTGCAAAAATCAACTTACGATCACGATTGGTCTAGAGGTAAGATCCTACTTGCACTGTATAGACACGTAACCTGAGTATATTTTAAATCACAAGATGATGTGTTTTTGATGTTGCAAATTTGTACGGAAATTGAAAAGTGCTCTGTAATATAGATTACTTGAATCATGTCATAGCATATTTGTAAAATATACGGAGGTTTTTATATGTACATAAACAACACCTTAAAATAGTTCTTTCCATGTATATTCTATTTCAGTCACCATGACAAAATACGGACAACAAAATCTTTGTTTTATTCCACGTGTTTCGGCACAGAATATACGTAATAATAATCTGATAATAAGAAATGGTAATGGTTTTTGTGTGTTGGTCGGATAAATGTTTGTAAAAGACGTGATCTAAAAATATTTAGTTTAGTATATAAATTAAAATAAATGAAACAGCTGGAATATATCAAACAGTTATATTTATTAAAATTTTAGATTTCCATAGAAACTGCAAGGAAAACTTTTGAGAATCCTTTAAAATTTTGTTGGACAGTTCAGTTTCCTCGTTCAAAGTAGTTCAACTCTCAGTAAGTCGTAGTAGAACCACCAACAGGAACAGGATGCGGTGCCCAGGAGCAGAACCAGGATCTACAAGGATGAGTTATTTACTTTTATTATTTATAAATCACAATATCCACTCTTACTATCTCTCTTTACACAAAGTAGTTTATTTCATATTTTTAGCAAATATTAATCACTGCAAAAAATACTTTAACAGTTCATATGTAATGATAACGTGATCACAAACCATACATATCATCATTTAATATATATTATATAATTAAATGTTATAATCCTTTCTTTTTTGTGTGCTATAGTTATAGCAATTAACAAATTCCCTATGTCCCTTTTGTGTAGAAGCTGCTAGGCTTTATTTTTAGGCTATTTTTATCATTCTGTACCCAAAGCGTACAGGGGGAAACAGTTTATATTTTTTCCTGCACTTTTTATCAATTAACATATACACCATAACCTAAGACAGAAATCAAATTTACATTATTTAAACACACATTTGTTTTTATAGAATGTATAGACAATCACATAAGAAAAATTGGTTTATTGTCAGTACTAGTGATGGCGTAAAGAAGCAATGTTGCTAATAGAAAATTAAGGTAAACACGTGAAGCGTGCGTACAAAAACTGTTTAATATCGATTGAAATATCAAAGGACAGGTAATTTATTCACTGGTTTTTAGATAATTCTACATATTTGTGTTCAGTATCCATTCAAAGCGTAACACTTAAGAGAAACATCAGCTAGAATAAGATGAGATGTTCATTGCCATGACCAGGCTTTACATGGATGAGTTACTTTTATAATATAGAGATCTAAGTTGTTCTTCATAGTTACCCACAGCAAATTACATCATAGTTCTAGAAAGTATTAATTACAGCACAAAACAGAAACAGTTCAAATGTAATGATAATGGAGTAAATTCTATTTTATTTTATTTGCATATGTTATAATTTTGTGGTTTTCGCTCTTCTTAGAATTTGCTTTATTAACGAAATATTTTGTAATCTGTGTGTAAATACAGAAAGAACCTTTTCTTGGGCTGTATTTAATTCTGTCTGTACCCATGGTGTGCAGAAAGAATCAATTCAGAACTTAGCAATTCCATGACCAATCTCAGTAACACTTTGTATTTTCTCGTACATATCTGCTAAATATTTTAAAAACTTATAAGGAGAAAAATTTCCTAAAATATATATGGTTGACATTTTTCTGGCAATTTGCAGTAGGATAATTATTCACCTTGAGTTTAAATTAGTTTATGCTAAGTGTTTATGTATAAAATCACTAACTGTCTTATGTTTATTTAATACATTAAATATTGGTTTAAACTGTGATGACCATTTTTGAGGGAGATATGGTCCGTGATGTTCAATTGAATCAAATAGTTACTACATTTAACACCAGATGTCTCTCTCAAACTATTATAAAATTTGGTCATGAAAAACGAATTGCTAAAAAAATATATTTTTTTGTCGGAAAAAGGAATGTAAATTACGTATCAATATTATTGCCCCTAATCCCAAGCCCAGTATCCTTGAGTGTAATTACTAAAGCTATCCGGTAGGGATCAAGACAAACAAGCCTCTCATCAGTGCTCCTGCTAGATTATTGCTACCATCACCAGATCTAGCTGAGATGTGTCCTGATGTCTCCCGAGTCTGGTGCTTGTTATTGAGAGATATGGTAATTTACATTCCTTCCAGTGTTAATATAGACACATATATGATGAACTTATGAAAGTCTTGCTTTATTTAACAACTGTTCAAGAGCTTTTAAAGTCTTTGTGAAAGATTTAAGTAGGGTATAGTCAGGGATGTCAACTTCTTCTAATACAAAAATCTATATCAGATATAGTTCAGATTGATGACAAATTCGGTGAGTTAGGCAAATCCTATACTCTACAACGTTTTAACCTTTCAAGCTTTTTAATTATGTTCTTCTCTCCTATCCATACAATCATTTAAGACTATGTCCATAAGTCTTATTTGTAATTGTTAACAGGACATCACGTACTCTAGTCTGTAAGATCCAAAGTATTTAGCTGTGTATTATAAATTTCTTTTTAAATTCCGCCTAGTAAGTTTTGTAGTTTGAACTAGTAAGCATAAACTATATCTAAAATATTTACGCGGAATTTATTATATCTAAAAAATAATTTTATTCTTTTAATTAACACAAAAATATGCACAATACTGCACATAACTACAAGTATGCGACACGTGTGATTTTTAAACTACATCGACAATGATATATTAAATAAAAGCGTTTAATATAGTTAATATAGACATGTAGAGAGTTTACCATAACAATGGTATAACTTTTACCTTACAACAATTAACAGCAATATTACAGCATCAACGCTACATTTTACATACACCTGGATTTCCGCATAAATGAAATTTTCAATATTTATTTATTTATTTATTTCCTTCCAACGGCCAAAAACCAATTTACATTTATTAACTTATAATAGATGATTAAATCTTACTTAAACAAAAGGGCCAAACCAAACATGCAACTGGACTCTAAATCAGATCTAGGCATAATTAACGTATAAATAATGTAATAAGAAAGTATAAATTATATTAAAAATTAGTGAAAGTATATAATACATTAGTGATAATATTAACTTAATACACTACTGTAAGGTGTGATACCATATGGAGAAACAAACAGACAAATAATAACAGTGCAAATAAACTATACAATTATCAACAACAATGAAAGTTAAACTTTAAATGAATAACAAGATTAAAAAAATATTAACATTAATGACTGATAGTGGTAAATAAAAAACTGAAAAAAATAAAATATTTAACTTAAATGCATGCACATTACTGTCTAAGACGTGACATATGAATAAATAAATAGATAAATAATAACAGTGCAAATAAACTGTATAAAGTAAACAACAATGGGGAAAATACTGTAAATAAATAACAAGAGTAAAATATATATAGGTACCAACAGAGAAAAAAAAACTAGAAAAACAACAAATGCAAGCAATAAAATGTAAATATATAACCAAGAGGCACAGTCGTAATTATAAATGTGTAACAAAAAACAAGCAGAAAAATAACAGAGCAACACAACAAGAATAATGGGGGAAAAGTTATCAGACGATATGTAAGTCATGACAGGCTAGTCTCAACTCTCTCCTGAAGGCATCACAGCTCATATTAAAAAAGTCCAGATGTCTGGGGAGGTTGTTTGCCAGGCGTTGAAGACAAGGAAAAGCACTGTGGAACATGTACTGTGTGGTGTAGTGCCGCCTTGCAAACAGCTGGGGGTGACGAAGATGACGTGATGCCCGGAAGTCCAGCAATTCGAGCAGATCAGGTGCATCAATGACAGAGCAGATCAACTTCTTCAAGAAAAGCAGATCATGAACTGTACGTCTTGAATGGAGAGGTTCCAAGTTAAACTGAACTCGAAGGTCATCAATGGCAGATTACGGTACTCAAAGCCCAGCCGCAGCCCAATCAAACGAATGAAGCGGTTCTGTATGTTCTCAAGCCTATCAATATGACCAACAAGGTAAGGGTTCCAGACAGGGTTCGATAGGTAAGGGTTTCCTATCGAATATTCATAGTCGATCAGGTACAGCGAATATTCACATTCGAGTACTATGATTTGCTTTACGATTTGAAAGATTTTAAAAGGTGTACTTTATTTTAGATTATTTAAATCATACCAAGTCAAAGGTTTCAAAACCTAAGTAGGTTTCGTGTTTGCAAATTAAGGTAAATTAAGAGCAACATTGTAAAATTTTACATCGTAAGTGTCCCTTTATTTCATATATAAACTTTAGTATTTTAACGCGTAAATTATAACGTAGAAAAAGCAGCAAATCTTTAAAATTATTTATAAGGTATATGTTACTTTTATTTTACAATATATATACCCTATTGGGAAGCATATTTTAAGGTTTTATAAACCTTTCTAGTTGTTTTATATCTGATTAAATAAGGAATTTTTCTTCCTCATAGACTATGCACATAATGGACATTTACCAAGGACGTATGGAAGAATCTTTCTATAGACATCTTGTTGTAATTAATAATTCAACATTGTTTTTTTTTTTTTTTTTATTTACACGTTTATCTCTTGAAAATCTAATATTTTTTTCCAACCAGATAGTTAGAATGTTGATTAACTGTCGTCGTAATTTAAAAGAGCTAGTCAAGATAAAAATAAAAATAATAAAACCTCAATGAAATACTACAGTGTATACTTTAAATTATTTAATATCCATGGAAACAAAAGAGGATACAAGTGTTTACATGTCTTTATTTCAGTTAAAAGTTTTATGTCGCACCAACTAGCTGCACGTAAATGAAGCACCACCAGGAACATGATGTAATGGCCAGAAGCAGGACCAGGTCCAGGGCCAGGATCAGGAATCACACGGATCAGTTGCTTTTATCATTTATACATATTTTTCCCTATCTATTGATATGCCAAGCAGGTTACACCCTAGACTATTATTCTCAACCAAAACACTGGAATAATTAAGTTTAAATAAAATAATTTCGGGGTTGCAAAGGAAAGTAAACTTCTACATTTTAATATTATTTCATAATCCATTTTCTTTACGTAGAACAGCTATTAAATTAATATAATAAGTTGTTTAATCCTCTGTACCAAAGGCGTACAGAGATAATATGTTAACAATTATCATCCTGAATTACATCATAGTAATTTATGAGCAATTTTGGCCTAGTGGATAAGAGATATGTTTATAAAAAGCTTTTTATAACTTATGTCTTACAACAACCTGTCCGGTATGTTCAAATAGGATCAGTACTAAAATGAGTTGAAGTAGGTGTATGCTAGCTGACAAGGATTAAAATGCCTTAATAAATTATGTTTGGTTGCTTAAATTCAATAAACATAAAAACATATTTTGCGGACTATAACAGAAATATGGTCTATATGTTTTTAATTATTTAATTAAAAAGAAACACCTGATCTCTTCTACAGAACAGTAAATAAGAGAAGGGGAAGTTATACATAATAGAAACGTCTGATTAGGTTCCAATATAAATAAAAATATTCAATCTTTTACTGTAAGTAATTAAAAATAATAGTATCATTTTTATAAAAAAAAGAGTCGATGTAGAGAATAATGCGTCCAGCTGAACTGCTAAATCGAGAGGGATCATTGCTGGAGTAAAGTACTTTAATAATGGTGTTAAGTATTATTGCATTAAATAACTTGTTTTTTATTGCCTAATATGAAAAGGCTACTTTTATTGAACAATAATTATGTATATATTTTTTGGGGCAATTTATACTCTATATTTGCCTTTATTATACTAAACTGTATATACTACATTAATTCTATATCTCTTTCTGCGGCTTAGTGCCTACAATACCATTCCTTACTGGATTAAAATATTCACGTACAGTGAGAGACCAATGAACCATTGTTTCACGAATCAGCTGATTACTGTACACTCACCAACCAATCACAACGGTTGACTTATCAATTGCCCACCTTGCAAGCTGTTCCGAGTTAGCGAAAATAGACAGGAGGTCTCGGAAGCGCGCCCCTCCCAAACTCGGAGCAAAGCAAAAAAAAAAAAAAAGAATCACATGCCACTAGTGGGAAGAGACAAAAAACGAGACAAGATTTCGAGTACATAAATAATTAGTAGGTGGCAAAACATTTCCATGCAAAATACAATTACTTCAGCACCACGGTGCACCCGCGTAACTTAAAAACTAAATAACAAAAGATAAAATTCCAATATAGACAATAACATAATAAATAGAAATAATAACATAATAAATAAATAATATAATATAGAGATTTGTGATATATAAATAACAATTTTCAGGTACGGCAGTAGTAAATCTAAAAATTGTAACAGGTAAATTTTTTATGAACTGAGGGGAGGGGAAAAGGTTGTAGAATTTCTAGGCCCACTAATTTTAAAAAGTAATTTTGGTTTCAAGTTTGTAGCCGAAAATTAAAAAAATATATTTTAAAGCCAATTTTCGAAGGAGGGCGGGGGCTTAGTTGCCTCCACGAATCCGAATTAAAGATGAAATCCTCCCCTTCAGTTCATGTAACTAAACTAAATAAACACTGGCTAATATACTAGCCCTCCTCCAGATCTAACATCTGGCATCGCCTCCATACAAGCCAATCCTCTCAAGTGGTATAAGAAGAAGAAAAAAAACATTTTTGATCCAACCTTGTTCAAGATGAATACAGGCGCTCCGGTTGGATGCCGGTACAGTAGCGCTGGCAGGGCGCGGGCATTCCATTTTGGTTTCAGTATGTTACCATTGGGCAGACTCGCCGCACCATTCCGTTAACGGCACTCACGGGGACCCTATAAATCCCAACATAACCAGTAGATATTTAGAAAAAATGTTATTGTAACCTGAGAAATAATAATAACTTAATTATGTTTGCCACAAAGTATATATAAATTATTTTTTAAATTTAACAATTAAAAATAACGATCTGCAACTAACAGTACCTTTTAAGTATTGAAAACTGTTTCCTAAAAATAACTCAAGACACTAAGTATTTTAAGATACACTACTTGGTGACAAGATAAATATTACATAGGCTAGAACAGCCATACTAAATGATTAAGCGTGATGACATTCACTTGTAACTATAATTCGCTGGATTTTAATCATTCTATTATAAATATTATAATAATTTACATTTTATTATTAAATATTATTTGTAAGGTAGGCCTAATAATAGTTATATAATTTATAAATAATAATAACCGTACATTATTTCCCAAATAACAATAATTAAATTCTAATCAGTTCACGCTACTATAAAGGCAATAATTAAATAATAAAATTGAAATCATGAATGTTGCCACCCAACAATATTGCACGCCAACACAAAACACGAGGGTAACAAAAATTTGCAAAGTCTGTACCGTCTCGCTTACACTAAAAAAGACAAAGTGTGTACACGGAATAAATAATTTCCGTTCGCCGAACGGATCAGTTAGAAAGCACGGCGCAAAAATAAAAAACTTAACTTGCATAGTAAATAAATTAACAAATTTTAGAACGTACGAAAGACAGGAACGAACACTTAGCGACACGAACACGTACACGAGGAACACAAGTTCCAAAATAATATATATAAACTACTTATAACTAATCTACGATAATATATGTCTGGGTGGGAGAGAAAAACCGCCAACTAATTAAGTAAAGAGAGTGAAAAAGAAAAATACCTGCCGAAAGTCGGTGAATTAGCCAGCCATGTGGAACGGGACGAGCAGTGAACAGACAGCAACGCAGTAGCTTCTCTCCGAACGTGTCTGACCGCTCCGAACAGTAGCCGGTGCCGGTGCCGGTGAACAGCTGGTCGGTAAACTAGTCAAGGTCAACCAGCTGACCTCAACCAATCAGTCCAACCAGGCAGAAAATCAATACTTTGACGGAGTGACTCCCCTACCGACTGACAAGAGTGGCCGAGGTGGGAAAGGTAAAAGAAAAAAAAAATGTCGAAACTGAGCCCCCGGCTCAACCTCCCCCACTAGAAAGGGTGCAACCCCAAACAAAACCTCTCCCCCACTGAAAGAAGAACCAACAAGCTCTGGCACAGGAAACAGGAAGTCGAGAACCCCTAAACAGGAAAACGAAGTCCTGAGCAGGAGGCAGACAAACACGAACCTCCTGAAATTTTGAGAGGCGCCTCTCTTGGAGAAAGAAGAAAACAGAAAGAGAGTAAAACGACACCACAGGGAAAACCAGGGGTGATCAGTCCCCGGACAATCCCGCAGCCGCACCAGTATCCAGAGCATGACCAGAGGTATCACCACGGAAGGCCTTCAGATGAGAAACGTGGGCCCTTCCGCCACAACCTCCCCGATACGGGATCAACCAACTCGGCAGTAACTGGGGAGAGAAAACGAAGAATCCGGTGAGGACCTGTCCACCGATAGCAAAGTTTGGCTGCCCGTTTATCCACGGCCGAACTGACCGGATGGGCCTTACAAAAGACAAATCCCCCACCTGGAAGGGGTTAGCAATACGTCCCTTATTGAATTTTCCTCCTCACCCTTTCCCTAGACTGTAGGAGCTTAACCCTGACTGCTTCCCAAGTGTCACTCACATTGGGAGTACCAGGTACTGGTAGAAGACTATCCATGCTCCAGAGATTAGACAAGGGATCAGAAGGAGGACGACTAAACATGACCTGAAAAGGCGTGGAATCATGACTTTCGTGAAGAGCGGAATTGAAGGCTAACTGAAGCCAGCTCAAGTTTTTCATTCCCAGGTAGTTTGTTTCTCAGCGTGATAAGCGATGAGGGCGGCTCTGAGATTGCGGTTGAACCGCTCAGCATGAGAAGGCTGGGGGGTAGTAAGGAGAATGTCGTAACATGTTTGATTTCATGCCCAAAACAGAAGCGATGAAACTCCCTCGACACGAATTGTGTGCCGTTGTCTGAGACGAAGGTGGCGGGCACTCCAAAATTCTGTAGAAGGCGGGACTTGAGTGCCTTGACGGTGAGCGACGCCGTGGCACTCCTAAGAGGAATCAACCAGCAAAACTTAGAGAAAAGCATCCACAGCGACAAGCAGGGAGGTGTTCCCTGACTTGCTACGGGGAAAGGGCCCCACATAGTCAATGAACACTTTTTCAAGAGGCCGCTCCGCCACCTCGGAGGAAAGAAGTCCTAATTTGGTATTTTGTGCTGGTTTACTGACCGAGCAAAGATGACAAGCTCGTACTCTACCAGCAATGTCTCTGTCCATGCTCTTCCAGATAAACTTATCTCTGATTTTTAGCGATGGTCTTGTGAATCCCTAAATGACCGCCCACGGGGAGAAACATGAAAATAGAAAAAGACCATCGTATGAGGGCACTCGGCAGAACAATCTTGGGACCACCTCCGCGTCGGGCACGACAGCAGAGGACACCCTTGGACAAGAAGTAAGGAGAGTGGGCTTCTCCCTCCTGGAGCTCACCAATGATGTTTGACAACTCGGGGTCTTGAAGTTGGTGAGAGCCAAAACTCTCAAAGGCAGCAGGGAAATCCAACATCACAGTCCCACACAACGGTGCTTGAGAATCAACAGGATCGCTGGGTAGATGATACATTCTAGAAAGAGCATCGGCGACGACGTTTTTGGTGCCGCGAATGTGCTGCACCCTGAATTTAAAGGCCGCAATTTTGACAACCCAGCGACCAATCTTCCCGAGTTGTCGAGGATGGGCCAATAGCCAGGAAAGAGCCTGATTGTCAGTTTTCCAGCAGAAATTTCGGAATGCTCTAGGAACCTCCGAAACGTATCCATGCCGAAAACGACCGCCAGAACACTCCAGCTCATAAATAGAAGATTTCTTTCCTGAAGGGTCAAAGTCCTAGATGCTAAAGCTATAGGTTGCCGAGCGCCGTCGAATTCTTGAGAAAGCACAGCTCCTATAGCACAGGAATGAGGAGTCAGTCTGCAAGATGAATGGCCTACTAAAGTCCGGTATTCGCAGCACAGGAGGTTGGATAATGGCCTCCCTAAGCAGTTGAAAAGCACGTTCTTGATCTTCACCCCAAACGAACTTTGCGTCTTTCCTTTCTTAAGGCGTTCAGAGGGCGGCCACCTCGGCAAAGTCAGGAATAAAACCTACGGTAGAAATTAACCATGCCGATGAATCTGGCAACACCCTTGGCATCCTTCGAAGGAGGGAAATCCCGAATGCCTTGGGTCCTGGCAGGGTCTATAGATACACCCTAGACGACACGAGGTGAACCGAGAAAAACGATATTTCAGACTGGGGCGTAAGACACCTTCTCCGGATTGACTGTAAGGCCAGCCCTACCCAACCTAACCAAGACCTCCTCAAGATGTTTAACGTGTTTCCGTGAAAGACTCACTGTAGACCAGAAGGTCATCAAGATAATTAAAGTCATACCTGAAATTCACATCGTGGAAGATGAGTCAAGCAACCTAGTTAACGTTTGGGGCCCCACAGCTAGCCCCATAGGCACAGATCGGTACTGATACAAATTCCACGGAACATAGAAGGCCGTGAGAGGACGTGATTCCTTCTTCAACGGAAATCTGATGATATGCTTGGTTCAAATCAAATATATAGTGAAAAATTTGGCCTTACCGAACCAATCAAAAGCAGAATGGAGATCGGGGAGAGGCACTGAGTCTATTTCAATTTTGGCATTAAGTTTTCTTAGGTCAACCACCATACAATGTTTTCCATTAGGCTTTGGAACCAAGAACGCTGGACTGGCATACGATGAGTTTGAGGGCTCAATAACTCCTTGATCCAAGAGATCCTTGATGATACCACGCATAACCTCCATCTTTGGAGGAGCCAACTTGTATGGGTGGAAGCGTTCTGGGCCCATAACCCAGAGGTCCGTGGATCGTAACCTCGCTCTGCTACCATTTTGTTCCGAGTTAGCGAAAATAGACAGGAGGTCTCGGAAGCGCGCCCCTCCCAAACTCGGAGCTAAGCAAAAAAAAAAAAAAAACAATCACATGCCACTAGTGGGAAGAGGCAAAAAAACGAGACAAGATTTCGAGTACATAATATAATGAGTAGGTGGCAAACATTTCCATGCAAAATACAATTACTTCAGCACCACGGTGCACCGCGTAACTTAAAAACTAAATAACAAAAGATAAAATTCCAATATAGACAATAACATAATAAATAGAAATAATAACATAATAAATAAATAATATAATATAGAGATTTGATATATAAATAACAATTTCAGGTACGGCAGTAGTAAATCTAAAAATTGTAACAGGTAATTTTTTCTGAACTGAGGGGAGGGAAAAGGTTGTAGAATTTCTAGGCCCACTGATTTTAAAAAGTAATTTGGTTTCAAGTTTGTAGCCGAAAATTAAAAAAATATATTTAAAGCCAATTTTCGAAGGAGGCGGGGGCTTAGTTGCCTCCACGAATCCGAATTAAAGATGAAATCCTCCCCTTCAGTTTATGTAACTAAACTAAATAAACACTGGGTAATATACTAGCCCTCCTCCAGATCTAACATCTGGCAGCGCTCCATACAAGCCAATCCTCTCAAGTGGTATAAGAAGAAGAAGAAAAAACATTTTTGATCCAACCTTGTTCAAGATGAATACAGGCGCTCCGGTTGGATGCCGGTACAGTAGCGCTGGCAGGGCGCGGGCATTCCATTTTGGTTTCAGTATGTTACCATTGGGCAGACTCGCCGCACCATTCCGTTGACGGCACTAACGGGAACCCTATTAAATCCCAACATAACCAGTAGATATTTAGAAAAATGTTATTGTAACCTGAGAAATAATAATAACTTAATTATGTTTGCCACAAAGTATATATAAATTTTTTTAAATTTAACAATTAAAAATAACGATCTGTAACTAACAGTACCTTTTAAGTATTGAAAACTGTTTCCTAAAAATAACTCAAGACACCAAGTATTTTAAGATACAATACTTGGTGACAAGATAAATATTACATAGGCTAGAACAGCCATACTAAATGATTAAGCGTGATGACATTCACTTGTAACTATAATTCGCTGGATTTTAATTATTCTATTATAATATTATAATAATTTACATTTTATTATTAAATATTAATTGTAAGGTAGGCCTAATAATAATTATATAATTTACAAATAATAATAACCGTACATTATTTCCCAAATAACAATAATTAAATTCTAATCAGTTCACGCTACTATAAAGGCAATAATTAAATAATAAAATTGAAATCATGAATGTTGCCACCCAATATTGCACGCAACACAAAACACGAGGTAACAAAAATTTGCAAAGTCTGTACCGTCTCGCTTACACTAAAAAAGACAAAGTGTGTACACGGAATAAATAATTTCCGTTCGCCGAACGGATCAGTTAGAAAGCACGGCGCAAAAATAAAAAACTTAACTTGCATAGTAAATAAATTAACAAATTTTTGAACGTACGAAAGACAGGAACGAACACTTAGCGACACGAACACGTACACGAGGAACACAAGTTCCAAAATAATATATATAAACTACTTATAACTAATCTACGATAATATATGTCTGGGTGGGAGAGAAAAACCGCCAACTAATTAAGTAAAGAGAGTGAAAAAGACAAATACCTGCCGAAAGTCGGTGAATTAGCCAGCCATGTGGAACGGGACGAGCAGTGAACAGACAGCAACGCAGTAGCTTCTCCGAACGTGTCTGACCGCTCCGAACAGTAGCCGGTGCCGGTGCCGGTGCCGGTGCCGGTGAACAGCTGGTCGGTAAACTAGTCAAGGTCAACCAGCTGACCTCAACGAATCAGTCCAACCAGGCAGAAAATCAATACTTTGACGGAGTGACTCCCCCACCGACTGACAAGAGTGGCCGAGGTGGGAAAGGTAAAAGAAAAAAAATTGTCCAAACTGAGCCCCGGCTCAAAGCGTAGGCACGCTTGCTCATTACACTCTCGGTCCCGCCTGGGGCACTTATGTACACTCTAGTCACTGCTTGCCATACTTAATCTCTCCCCCATGTGTTACTCTCTCATTTAAATATTAGTTTATCTCTATTTGTTGTACATTTACATTAACATTAAAGTCAGTGCTCTGGATTGGCAATCTCTACCAGAAAGTCTCTGCTCCCGGACACCCGCGTCTACCGTGCTCTACAGGACTGGCCACAGTGTTATGAACTATTCGTTTGCGGTCGTATTGTGCGTGAGTGAATCCGTGAAGGACATCTTCCGTTTTCACGCCTGCCGACAAGACAGCAGCCTATTTCCACACTTACTGATCACAACCTGGCCCTCAACAACAGCAGACTACGGTTAGGTACCTCTCATGAAAACAAAGGTAACTGTTTATTTTCTGCACTTTATTTGAATATGCACTGTTCATAAACTCATTATGTGTAACCTGATGAACTCTTGTTATAATCAGTGTGTTCGGCGTCTTCACTGCCTAGTGTGAAGTGGTCCTTCTTAATCGAGCCTCTAAAATATTATTTCACGGTTCTCATAACCAAAATTCATTCTTTTCAAATGGTATAAGCAACAAATATATCAATTAAATAAGAGTATTATTAAATCATACAAATAACCAAAGACGTTTATTTTTTATTTATTAAATATTCTTAATTAATGATTTTAATTAAAATCCGTTTAGTTTCAGATTAACCATTAAAATTCTCAAATTTTATCAAATATCCGATATGGAAAATCCACGAAAAGCTTAAAGTATTATAAAAAAGAATTGAGACTTTGTTGAAAGTTGAAGGCTGTCTTTTTACCATATGTTGCTGTCTTTTTAATCTTCATCTTATGAAAACGATAACTCTCATAGGATAGTCTAAAAATAAGAACAATTCATTACATTATTTTTAACAGCCACACAGTAAGCTTGGTTTTACTAAATTGAAAGGTCTTGATTTTCCAAGGAACTAGTGTTTGGTTCCTCGGAATATAGTATATTGTGACACCTGTATTAGTGTATTCTCTTTCTTTTCAAGACTTCCAATAATCAAAGATAAATAAGTACATGGATTACTTTAATCTTGTACTTATACAGTAATTATACCACGTAAGAAATATTCTAGATAATTTCCTTAGGTCCTTGATAATGAAAAAAGAGTAGAACTACTATTTTGGGGCTTCCCTAAGGATGGAATCGCTTCTAATCCCCATAAACCTTATTGTGGACGATCTGCTTAAGTCATAGAGTAGATTTGGTCTCTTTTGAGAGGGGTATAAAATATAGTTCAATCAAATGACTTTTTTAACTATTTATTAAAAAAAATTTCTCTTAAACTATAAAAACGTATAATTTTTTAAATATAATAATAAAAACACTTCTCAGCATGTTTTAAATTCCAATAAAATTTGCACGCAATGAGCAATGTATAAATTTAATATATTTTTTACTAAGAAACTGATCAAAATATATCTGGACTCTAATACATTGACGCCTACTGTAATCATTTTTCAAACTTTTTCCAAATTCTCTATTTTTCTAAATTATATAGCTAAAATTTTCATGTATATTTAAAGTAACATAACACACGTTATTCTAGATCAACAGGAATTCTACCACTGCAATTAACTAAATCTTATTCTAACACCAACTCATACTATCTAGCTCACGTGCTTTTTATAAATATGAGTAAACAGTTTCCAAATTTTAGTTTTTTCAATGAAATTTCTACAATTATTTTCAAAAGGAAAGTTAACCAGTGGTTATTATTATTGTCTATTGAGGAGGCCGAGGCGGTGCTGTCTACGAACTACGGGCGGACAGTTTGACATGTAAACAGCCACCACTCCTATCCCATCATCATTCATTATCACTAACCTATTATAATCTGCGGTGACCCTGCTTAATTACCATTGTTGATAATATGTATATGTTTTAAAATTAATAATATTCAATGCTTTAAAACAGGTACAAATCAAAATTACGCGGTTTTTTCCTTTTAATATATTCATTGCATATTCGCATGTGTATGTGCATGCATATATGTATATATGTATGTGTGTGTGTATGTATGTGTGTGGTGTGTAGTGGTGTATTATTTTGTACTATATTTATATTCATTTTTTTAATTATATCCAGTCCGTTATTTCTTCAGGCGTGACCAACTCGAGTCTGCGCACAGGCATCATAGCCCATGCAGGCTCATTTCCCGAGGACAATGTTTTTATACATGATGTTATTTTTATGATGTTTATTTTATGTTGTTTTTTATGTTGTTTAGTTCAACAGTACATAAATTTTTGGATCTCAAATTCCTACTTATATTTAAAAACGTTAAACCCACTATTTGGGGTGAAAGATCAGTGAAAGAACCACTTAAGGCTCTCTTCAGGATCGCGTCCTTTCTTCTTGTTATGGACGACCTGTTTAGGTCTGTAACAGTACAGGTCTTTTGGCACAGGTGTATGAAGATGAGATGACGTGATAATTCTAGTAACTGGTAAATTGAAACCTCAGTCACGTCTAATAACCTAAAGGGAGCAGTAAACGGTAAAATAGGATTGTCTTTGGCTGCCCTTGTCAACTTTAGAGAAGGGCATCATTTGGAGCCATCGGTCCTTCTTGCCGAGGAGGCTCTACTATCGAGTTGATGTCTCAAGTTAAGTTCTAAATGTTGCTGTTGACAGGTGACTGAGTTGAGGACCACAACGGAAGAGGTGTTACTAGGAGAATACGGTTTCTAATGCAGTTCAGGCTTTCAATCGGAGAGTCATGTGGTTTACAGCCTGATCTATTGTAATCAATAACCGGAGGTAACCCAACTGATCCGGTTACTGCCTTAGATGGTTGTCTTAGTCTAGCTTATTAAATATTACAATACAGAAATTTTCTGTATTGTAATATTGAGGATAACTGTTTACTCACTTCAGTGGGAATGGCCTTATCTAATCTTACGCTATAAATGAGTTGCTAAATAACCATGCTGATTCAGGTGTATAATGTGCTATACATGATTTTAGAACACAAATCTCAACGATTTACCTTTGGCAAATCCTTCAGAATTATAAGGTTATCAACGAATGATTTGTTCAAAGGGGGCTTCACAGATCAACGCCATGCTCGGTGATACCTTATAAGGTTTTCTTTATAAAACAATAACTAAGAAAATAATACACATTTAAAATTTTGGAAATTGTGCGTTGTAAGACTTGAATTACAATAAAACAAACTGTAATTAATTCATGGATAAATAGTCTCAAATGTGGGCATCAGTTTAATTATATTGAGAAAGAATACTAGAAAATTTTTATAATTTACACTTTGTGGTTTAACAACCTCAAAATATAAACTCTTTTTAGAAAAGTATATATTTGAAAGTTCTTCCTCTCAATTTCCAATCCAAAAAGCATACTACAAAATAGTCGTTTATAAAGGCTTAAAAAAACATGAGTTATTAAATATTTATCATTTGATTATAAATTAAAAATGAAGTAGCCCAAATACATATTTATAAATATTTAATATGATGCGCAGCAAGGAAAATGGTTTGCTTATGCTTCAAAATAACTTTAGTTTTTTATTGTAACTAAATGGTAGTTCCTGTTTTTTTAAGTTATTACTGCAATGAATGAACACTTAAAGATTGCAACATGCCAATATTTTAGATAATATATGCATTGCGTTGTTCATTGTGCCCTTAAGTGTATCCAAAATTGCTAGGTTATGTATCATTCCACTATGTATTCTGTTCTATTATACATATATGGCGTTAATGTGTCTCACGTGTGCATAATAAACAGTCTTTTTACCTTATTTCTAAGATACAATTTTCAAAAAAACCTCTAATTTGTTTATTTAATGATTTATGAATTTATAAATTGGAGTCTACTTTCTTAATAACTAGATAAGTTAGCTAATAACGTTTCAAAATGTAATATCTTATCAAGATTGTTATTTGAGATAATATACTCATTTATAAGCTTGCATTCTTTTAAGGCTTCGTGTGAAATTCAATACTAGTGTATGCTGATATAAAAGTGAAATAATATTCTCTCACGATGAGGCTTTGTACCTGAGACGCTTACATAATGAGTAATAATAATATCTCCTGTGTGTCAATTCTACTTCGAGTTATTATATTTATTTGTGAGCCACTGGTATTGTGTTAATTTGAGTTTACAACTATCGCTTGATATTAAATCGACTTTCAGGATTATCTAATAATGTGACTTAATTGCCTATTGAGACACTCGCCTATTAAAAACGTTTTGGGACATATCCCGCAGATAAACAATGTTATTAGAAGATAGCAGAATATGCATATTGGTTTAACGTGTTATTGCTGCCATCTATATAAGTGCTTAATCATATTTAATACGATTTTCATCTTACTGTTAAATTGCTAAGTGTTAACAATTGATTTAATTTGAAGTTAATTTCATTAAACATTTTAGGGAATTCTTTAAAATAAAAATACGCATACATTTACATTGAATTTAATAATGGACACATAAAAATAATGTTGTTAACATTGTACACATTAGGTGAATATGTATTATAGTATTATAACAAATCGAAATGTCTTTAAAACAGTTAGTTTGCATTCATAATTAAATCTTAAATATGAATATTTAAGATTCCTTAGAGTTATGTTATTTTTATAGTAAAAACGTTGTGTCGAATAGAGTCACTGGATATTGTACCTAAACACTAATAATGTAGCACAATCATCACAACTTGAGACAGGGAATAGTCTTATTGTACATTTTATAATTATGTGTTATTCACTCATTTCTGTCCTTAAAATGTATGTGTTTGGTTAATCAGACAACAAGCGTTCTGTCTAGTGATAGAAGAAGTCGTGACGTCAGCAATATAAGTAGAGAGGTGAGACGTACGCAGCAGTTGACATAAAATAATATTTTATATCCATGGAAACAACATAGCTTTTACAATTTAATGTTTTTAATAATTCTAAAGTGTTTTGTCGCTTCATTTTTCAAATTTCGTTGAGTTCATAGTTAGTCACGGAAGTACCACCAGGAACACGATGTGATGGTTTGAAGCAGGTCAGGAGCAGGACTTACAGGTATGAGTTACGTTAATTCAATATAAATCATAGTTTTTACTCACTATTTCTCGTTACACAAAGCAGTTTACATTCTAGTTTTATCCATAATTTAAAGCACAAAACACCAGAATAGGTTTATATAAACAAATAGAAGTTTATATGGGCTAACAAAAGTACAAATTAAAAATAGTTAAAACACTGCATTGTTATGTTTTATGTAAAAGCTACTAATTTATGTTTGGTGTTATATATAATCCTCTTAGTACCCAAATAGTACAGGGAGAATCAGTTTACATTATTTTACACTACTGAGATGCCAACATATATTGGAAGTTTCACGTAGTGTTATCAAAAATATATATATAACTGTTAATGGGAGACATTTTCATACTTGTTTTTTGCAGCAATCTTTCTAGCATTTCTCGTAAGCAAGATATTCGTGATGAGTTGTACTTAGTCAATGCTTTTTATTTAAAATATAACAAGAGCAACTAATTTTGTTTAACTTGTATACTATAATTTTTAAAAACTCAGTGCCAAAACAATGTGAAATAAATTTGTTCTAGAAGTTTCAACTCATTCTATTACTTACTGAAATTCACACCAGAGCTCGCTTTCAGAGTACAAGAGACAATAACAGACCAACCAAAATTATAAATTATTAGGAGTACCTAAATAGATTCTAATGCTAGATTTACATATTGCATTTTCCCTTTGTAATATTATTAATACAATTTCTGTTTCATGTCGAAATAAAATAAGTAGTTTTGGGGAATAATGCGTCAGGTAAACATCTAAATTGAGAGGGCACCCTGCCGGAGTGAACCATTGCCTGAATAACCCTAGCACACATCTTTAGCAATTTGTTTTATACAAAAGCATCAGTACATATTTAAATCCAGAATCCAAAAGGCAGGGCTCCCAGTGGCACACAGAATCCTCTCCCAAACACAAAAAAGTGCATATGAGCAAGTCTTGTATCAAAACAATGCTGTTTACCTTCTTTGACGTTCGAGAAATCGTCCATTTTGAGTTTGTGCAGCAAGGAAAGCTGTCAACGCAGTATTTTACCTAAAGGTGCTCGAGACCGAAACGCGGGATCGCCCGCGTCCGGGCTGATAAAGTCATCTTCAAGATCCACCATGAAAATGTCACAAACCACACGGCCTGTGTGATATTTTTGTTCCACTTACTGAAGAGAGAGATATGAAGAGAAAGCACTGGGAGTGGGTGGAGCACATCCAAGCTCCAGTTTTAAAGCTCCTGAGAGGCACTCCAGTCGAGGAGTTCCAGGGTGCTTTCCAAGTGTGGCAGAATTTGTCTACCCAGGTGTGTTTATGCAAGACTATTTTAAAGTATTTTGACCATTTGCACCAATCGGATGAATAAATAAGTTTTTTCCACAAATTCACATTACTTTCATAATGCACGCTGTATCCTCATGTCTCATCAGGTGCACAACTAAGTGCTCTGCGATGTTGACTGACACTATCCAAAAGCACGGTGGAACTACTGAGTCTTCCACTCATAACGCAGACATAGTGGGACGGGCTGATTCAATGTCTATGTTGATTCATCTCCAGTTCACCTTCCTCTTAGTGCAGCGTATACAACCTGATGCTGTTGCAGATGTCTTAAATCTCGAGTCATGTTCGTCTAAAGGGGTCCAAAAATAGTCGGCGACGAGAATCAAAAAGGTTAATAAAACGAAACCCCATATCGCTTCGACATTTAACTTTCACAGCCCTTCCTCACTGAATCATCCATTCTCACTATAGCAGGGTTATGTGTGGAAGAATTAATTGTACGTAAGATTGTTTTGAGTGCAAAACTTTTATTTCAGTTGCTTCACGTAAGAAGAAGGTGAACTGGAGCTTAACTCAACATTCACATTGAATCAGCCCTTCCTACCATGATGGCGCTACTGTGTTTCGAATTAGTGCAAAATATGAATTATATTATGGCTTTGTCCAACCTTGGAGTTAGGGCTGAGCGTCATAGAAGCCTTTCACTTAGTAATTTCGTATGATTTTTCTTTTGTCCCCGTGTATGTATTCATGTCTTTCCTGTATGATTGTCTGTTTATCTACCAGCAAGATATCTCGAAAACTATGTGAGCTGTAAAGTTTAAATTTTTCATGCAACCTCATTAAAGTCTATTACAATTTCACCCAAAAATTTACCCAAATATTATACAATATTAGTGATAATTTCTCATTTATTACATATAAAGAGTCTCACTTTACTTAACTCTCCTAAAGGTTTAAGCTACTGAGCAACAAGGAATGAAGTCTATATTCCCAATACATTATTTCGTTGCTAGAACTGAATTATTAAAAAAATTAAAGGAATTGTAAGTCTGATGCTATAACCCTATAAAACTCATCCAGTGTGGTATATAGACCGAGTTACTGCGAAATGAAAATGCTCCTGTTGTGACATGGATTACTCCCACATGGTTGTTAGGATTATTCCCATGAAAACGTATAGCAACGAGCCTTTAATGCTTTCTCACATTAGGCTGACAACAATAGAAACTCCCTAGAGCCAGGTCAGATGAGTAAACGGAACAGGCAGGACAAAAATTAATTCTCAAACATTCAGGACCTTGAACGATACGTCCTATCACACAGAGAGACGGGTCGTGGGAAAGATACTTCTAAACCGAACTCTTATTTTTCTTCACATCGTCTTCCTTAAAGCAGAACTTTGAACCTCCATTCTTTGTTTGAACGTTATTTTTGACGATGGAAGGATTGTGAAGGAAACAGGATTTTTCGGACATTTGCCATCGTTCATTGAAATAAAAAATCAGTAACACTACGTTTCGAGATCTGCAATCTGATCTCTTCTGGCAGACCAACCAATCAGTCAACCATCAGTCGAGATTAGGCCGCTTTGGTTTCCAATTCTAAAAAATGAAATAAAGAGAAAACCAAAGAAAAAAAAACTTTCGCATTTTTATCAGAAAAATATAATAAGAAAATTAATTGCATTAGTGAGTTGAATTAGAGATTGTCACAAAGTATTTTTAAAGAGTTAAGAATAACGTATTGATAATATATAATTGATTGACTTTAGATGTAAGTATATATTTGTTAGTACTTTTTTGGATTATTGTCTTAGTTTCTTATCTGTTTAGTATTGCATCTATAAATAAGCATAAATTAATCTGCAATCAAACATTATATTGTTAGATATTTATAATAACATTTATAATTACAACTCAAATGTACAATAACTGATTGTATTTGTTTGATGACTGCTCTGGTGGAAGAGTGGACCTCTGGCCTACCAGGGAAGATAAAATAAAGAAAATGAATGTCAAATATGTTATGCCAAAGCCTAAAGCTGATTTTCATTGTTTTATGTACACAGCAAATAAACCGTTTGATGAATTTATCACGAAAACTCTATGGTCTCAAATTTTAAAAAATAATACACATATGAGACATATTAAATAGGAAATAATGAGTTCTAAGATTATGGAACCATGGTATTTGGCTCACCCGGTATACTGTCATACTTCCTCCTTTTTCGACTCAATGGTTGTAAAAGTTAATAGCCTGTTTTGATTGTGTGTCTCTCTATTAACATCGCATTGTTATAAATTTGGAAATTTCACATGAACCTCTGTGAAATCTGTTACACGCCTCACCGTGTGAGGTATACCTACCATGTTACAGTAGTGATAATTTAATCCATCGAATATTATCCACATCTCTGAATAGTACGGGACATGACATAACTTGGCTAACATCAATCATGTTATGTCACATTCAGATTGTTCTTAGGACATTAACGATGGAAGAGCCTTTAGAATCTTTCCTGTGTTTATTTTATTTTGCTAATGTAAAAGGATCAAAACACTTTTTTGTAGCAGCGCCGATATTGTGTGACAGCAGAATCACTAACATCTGCTCACCAGGGGCCAACTCTTCTCCAAGGGAACATAATAACTAGTGAGACAGATTCAGATATTTCACTTACTTTGAGTAAAATAATTCTAAATTACTCTTTTACAGAAATATAGTCCATTTTTGTAGCACCTGTGTAATTAGTACTCATTTTGTCTAAGTTTGATGGAATATTTCCACATTAGTAAGTTTAATATGTGTTTCTTAAAACTTTTCTAAATATAAAAATTTAGCTTCTGATATCATTGTAATCTGAATTCCTCTAACATCAGTTTATATGTATGAGAACTGTCTTTGAATTACTAACGGAAACATGTAATTTTTTATTGCATTAAATATACTAAAATAAAGTATCAATGTTTTCGAAATAAGTAATAAAGTAGTATTAATAGGTTTTGGCTAACGAGCGATCATATTGATACTTAAAATAAGTAGTATAATATAAACGAGAATCGTCGTAAGAAAATATATTTCTAGTTGATTATATGTTTTAAGCAATGAAATGACATTAAAGTGGTTAGTTGGAGTGGTTAGAGAATAACTTCCTGATAAACATAGTAAGTCTTAGAAATCATCTGTTTTAACTCAAAGAAAATATATCTAATAAGTTTCACACTGAAACTTTTAATGCCGGTAGGGCAGAGCCTTTCAGATCTACGATTGGTATATTTAGGGTACAATACCTTTCCAAATATACGAATTATGGATATAGACTTTTAAATATCTGAAATTAGTGTAAAAATTGTAATACATAAATATTTTAAACACTAATTTATATAAAAATGCTTTGTATCCATAATTGATGAGGAACTGAATTTTTGCATAATACCATAGAGCATTAGTACTTGATGATCTTTTAAAATGGTCTTAGGCAATGTAACACTGAAAGTTTCATTTTGTGAAAATATTAATTAAATAAATTTTATCCTTGCTCTAATTATCTGTGAATCGTTTGCTTTGCGATGATACTTGAGCTGTCGAGTAAACTGAGTCGGTTAATTGACTTGGAGAGTTGAGACATTACTCAGTGAGAACTCGGACTGCAAGAGTTATCAAGCGGAGAGTGCTGATTGTTTAATTTATCGCAAACACTGCCCGGTCAGAAGAACTGGTTTATCCCCACGCTTGTTATTCGCATAGGGACATCCTATGCTTAAGAATGTTTTTTACTATCTAAATGTTATACGTTTCATTAATTTCAATAATGTCTTCGAGTACTTTTCATACTACCGTACTTTATAATATAATCTAAAACAAGCAGACGTTTGTTATGTATTGTATTAAAGCTTATGATTGTTAATATGTCCATTTTTGACATCCATAATGTCTTCGAGTACTTTTCATACTACCATACTTTATAATATAATCTAAAACAAGCAGACGTTTGTTATGTATTGTATTAAAGCTTATGATTGTTAATATGTCCATTTTTGACATCCATAATGTCTTCGAGTACTTTTCATACTACCGTACTTTATAATATAATCTAAAACAAGCAGACGTTTGTTATGTATTGTATTAAAGCTTATGATTGTTAATATGTCCATTTTTGACATCCATAATGTCTTCGAGTACTTTTCATACTACCGTACATTATAATATAATCTAAAACAAGCAGACGTTTGTTATGTATTGTATTAAAGCTTATGATTGTTAATATGTCCATTTTTGACATCCATAATGTCTTCGAGTACTTTTCATACTACCGTACTTTATAATATAATCTAAAACAAGCAGACGTTTGTTATGTATTGTATTAAAGCTTATGATTGTTAATATGTCCATTTTTGACATCCATAATGTCTTCGAGTACTTTTCATACTACCGTACTTTATAATATAATCTAAAACAAGCAGACGTTTGTTATGTATTGTATTAAAGCTTATGATTGTTAATATGTCCATTTTTGACATCCATAATGTCTTCGAGTACTTTTCATACTACCGTACTTTATAATATAATCTAAAACAAGCAGACGTTTGTTATGTATTGTATTAAAGCTTATGATTGTTAATATGTCCATTTTTGACATCCATAATGTCTTCGAGTACTTTTCATACTACCGTACTTTATAATATAATCTAAAACAAGCAGACGTTTGTTATGTATTGTATTAAAGCTTATGATTGTTAATATGTCCATTTTTGACATCCATAATGTCTTCGAGTACTTTTCATACTACCGTACTTTATAATATAATCTAAAACAAGCAGACGTTTGTTATGTATTGTATTAAAGCTTATGATTGTTAATATGTCCATTTTTGACATCCAGAGAGACAAAAAATTACATAAAATTAAAATATGAAAATGTCAGGTTTCTTCCTACTAATATATTTATTTTCGAGAAAATTATAAAAAGTATAAATTAAGTTATAGCCACTAATACTCCATCAAATAGACTGTTCACAACAATTTCTAATTCCTGTGATAATAATATTACACTATACATTAGGATGATATACTACTCAAGAAGCCCAGAATTAATTAAACTAATAAAAACCTTACTTGCCTAAGAAAGTTTGTAAAATTTGTCACTATACAATGAATTTCACTATTTTATGACTAATAGAGATGTTTCCGGCTATTTGAAGTAGGGTGCAAAAAATGGCAATCATTTTAAATTAATGTATCCTTGATAACTATTATTAAATATAACAACTAAATTATGTCTAAGCGTTACTAGTACTGAAAACTGCATTAAACATTTTAGAAGAGAAAGATGCCCTAAAGTTTTTAAATTATTCGATTATATGCCAAATTAAAAAAGCTTTTATATAAAAATAATAAACTGTACAAGATACGAGCACACATAGAAAGAAATACCTAATAATTTACAGTAATTATTTATTGAATTCAACACTGCAATAATGTCATAGTTGTTGTACTACGTAAACCTTATTACGTTTTATTGATTGTAGAAATTATTATTCGAATATTATGTTTAACTTTAAAGAAATATGGAATAGAAAATGGTGAAATATATAAGCAAAGGGTGTGTTGGCAGTACGAGTACATTCGCTTAATGTTAGTAGTAGTTGTGACAAAGGATGAGGTATTAAAAGAAATAAAAAGAAACAGGTGGCACATACCCATTGGATTAAATATTAATATTAATTTAATATCCATGAAAACAGAAAAGTACAAGTATTTCAAAGTTTTCGATAAATTCATAAGTGATGTTTATATAATTCATTGAACTTATACGATACTACATTAGTTTGTAAAAGCACGTCCAGGAACATGTGCGATGACAAAGGTTGACAAGGGCAGGGTTTTTTTATAGTTAACTTTCAAATCGTTCAACACGCTGGACGGCAGAAACTCTCCGCCAGGAGCACGATAGCAAAGACCAGGATCAAGGCACGGCCTTACAGATGAGTTACTTTAATTAGTTAAGAGTCGAATTATCTGCTTTCTTTATAATTCTTCTTAGACAAAGCAGTTTACATGCGAATTTTAATGATTATTATTCACACCAAAAAAACAGTAAAATAGTTCATATAATGTAACTATAAGGTGTTTACATTTAACAGGATTCTAATGTTTGAAGGATTTTATAACGAATTAATGTATTTCCTGAAGATCATCATAATAAAATGTTATCGGTAGAATGTTCTGTGAACAAAGAGAAAAAACAATTTTTAATGTGGGTTTTTTTTATCCATTCAGTACTCTAAGTGTGCAGATTTGAAGAGAATATAATAGTATTTTTTAATTTATTTAATTAGTTGCTGAGATTGCAACCACAGCACTAATACATTTTATAAGAGAAAAAAATGATGTGATAGAAACAACTTATTATATTACGCCTACATATTCACATTATAATATTAAATTTTTAATATAAATAATTAGTTTTGTCTAATAACTTTTTCATATCAAAATATAATGAACCTTTGTGGAGAATATTGCAGCCCATTCTTAAATAATGACAAATAGCATCGTAGTTTTTTTCTTTTTGTGACTACTGTGGATCTTTGTTTCGATAAAATACTAAGAATAACTCTATATAAAAATTACAATAATTTAAAAAATCTCATGCCGTTTTCACAGTGCAATCCAAAATTTTTAAAATATAGATGATATAACATATGTTTTTGTAATAGATTTTCAAATTAAATAGTAAACTTATTTATTATTAGCTTAAAATTATAACTTAATTTTGAAAACAAAGTAAAAAATTAAAATAAAGTAGTATAATCCCTTATTTGAGCTTACAATTATACGTTGGACTTTCAGTCTGAGTTAGAGACAGCGCAGGTTCTAATCCTGTTGGTGACCGTTAATTTACTTTTGCTGCACATGACTAGCATTACGATGTTAGAACTCTCCGAAAGACCCGCATATTATCGTGCTTTGTTTGACTCTTTTGATATAGAATAGTGTTCTGTTACCCATAAATTGCTCATACTCTTTATTACATGCAATATGTGTCACACATTGTAACTGATATTCATCCCTTATGTTTTCTGTAAATACTGTTTATTAGATAAATAAATGTTTTATTATAGTTTAAAAAATTTTAAATAAAAATGTTTATGCCAAATTATTCTGGTGCTATTTTTAGGCAAATAGAAAAAAAATATTGTCATGCAATAGGCAAGAGAGATGTAGACTGTTTGTAACTTACTTAGAACTTTCGATCAACCAGTCGTAATCAAAGACTTTTTATAATTTTAGAAGAATTCTATAATTACTTTGGTATCTGTCATCGAGGGTGCTAAATCACGTTTACACATTGATCATACCACTAAAAGGTCCAAAGGTGATGGCAATCACACTCTTTCATGTCTTAAAGAGAGTTGATGTGGTGGTCTTGACACATAAATATCTATTTCGACACATTCCAGTCTTTAACTGTACCTTTGGAATGTTTGGCATTATTTATTATTGATAAATCCAAAGCTACATTGACTATATTTTTACGAAAGCTACATTTATTTATTAGATAATAAGAAATATCAACTCAAGTGCTGTAGAATCGTTTTATATTAGACATTTAATAAGCCTTGTTTGGTTTCTTAAGATCAAATAGTAATTTTAAAATGATATTCAAGCAAATAACATTCCTCGTTATCAAATAAATTTATTAAAAGAATCAAAAGGTAAACTCCAAAACGCTTTGAGTGAGAACGATCATACGGCTAAATTCCTATCAACTGTCTAAAGTGAATTATACTTACTCGTATAAAGGCGCTCAAACAAACATCTTCGGTGCCAAAAGAATGCGGTATCTGTGATTGAATTGGGAGCCGCTTATACTACGCAGATTTCTTATATTTTAGCATTCTACTTATGGACAGTTTTAATAGGTTATTGTTTAATTAATACACAATCGTAAGTATTGTTTCAAGAGTAGTAATAAAAGCAGAAACCTATTCGGACATAAAAAGTGAATGTAAAAATGTTATTATTGGTAAGGTATAAAATAACAAATTATTTAAAAAATGGCAATTGCTAAAAGACAATTTGGAGTGTTACTCCTTTAATTAAGAATTTTGTATGTTTCTAATGGTAAACTAAACAAATTCTCTCTTATCCCCAAGAGTATTGGTATAGTATTAGTATACGATATGTTATGTAGGTTATAATTCTACTTCCATTACTATCCAAGAAACGTTTTCATACCATTATATCTTGCATATTTAACTATAGGAATAAAATAAACAAAAGAGAACAATGGCCCTCAACTTTGCACACAATCCTTTTTTTTCGTGTTTTTTGGATAAGTTCTAAAGCGTAGAATATACACCTCTGCAGTATGTGTTTGGAACGGTACGTTTTAGTGTGAGTGTTATATAATTAACAATTGTAATGTCTAATGAGGAGTGTAAGGTGTGTTCCCATTTTACTCCCATTGTCTATGTTTAGCTGGTGGCGATATAACATTTTCGTATATAAGGGGTGATTTTAAATGTGTTAAACTAATTTGTTGTTGCAATATAATAATTTTATTTTTTTTTAAACCTTTAGACAACTTTCTAATTTTGACCTCTTTTAGAACTAGTGAAGATAATGTTTTATTTCTTTATTATAGGAAATTTCACTATAAACTTCAATAAAAATCACTTTGTTTATGTATGCAAATGAAAATTAGCTCTCACCTCCTGTCGTATGACCAAATATTTATTTCTTTTAGCTAATGTTATACTACGTCGACATTTACATAAATAAAAATTTTGGAAATAAAACTGGATACAGTATTTCAAGTTAGTCTATTTTTAAAACCTCAAGTTTAACCAGTTACACTGTGATAACGAGGTTGTAGGTTACAGTGACATTTACCAACCTCACTCCGCCACCACTTTGTCACGTGATGAGCTTTTACACGAGGATACTCAGTAACGGTCTTGTGTTGAGGGTGTTAAAGTAAATTTGACAAGAATCTTTTTAACAGTGGAACCCACTTACCAGATTTAAGATGAAGTAATAATAATAACTATTGAGAAGATATCGTATAAATTCTCGAAGATGAAGTGGATCGAAAGTATTAAAACCTTCAGCCAGTGAAGCGAATGCCGCAGAGCCAAGAGAAAACGACAATAATTCTTGAGTTTAAAATAAGTTTATTATCAACACGTAAATATTATGTGAGTATTATGATTCATCGAGTAGGTAGATTTCTGAAAACATTTACTAATGCTCCTGGGCCAATTGGCCTTTACATTCGGTCCGTATCCATGATTATTGAAGACTCCATATTTAGCAACATCTGAGCTGTGGAATACCCTACACACTGTAAAATCGAACATTTTTAGTTTTGGAATTGCATTCCCTTTGCAAGCATTCTGAACCTTTGTGAGTATCTTAGCCTCTGACAGCTTCCCTTAACTAGAATTCCCAACTTCTGGGACAAATTGATTTCTAGAGCTAAAGTACCTGAAAATTACTACCAATGTCGAATATTATATTTGTTCTATAAAATATTCCAGCCACTGGTACCATCTTATTTGTGAATGACTCAGATTTTAAAACGACTAGCTTGTGGGTAAAGATATGATGTCAAAACTCACGGATTCAGAAAGCTGCAAACCTATGAGAGCCACGATACCTAGATCAGTAGTTTAGAACTTATGAAAAATTATACCGAATCATCTGAAATTTTGACCTCTTTAGCCTTCCAATATTTGGGTCCCCTGACTTACGAAAGCTCTCAACCTTTTTCTGATATCACTCCTGTCATCGGATTTTTAGGCGTGTAATTGTTTTAATTCATGCAAAAAGCTCTTCAGCTAATAAAAATATTAAAGTAATGTTTATTAAAATTCATGGAAACAAGATATATTTCTTCTTTGTGGTATTTAACCAACCAGATCTTTGTGTTGCAAGATAACCAGATCAAGCAACGTTGAGCGTGGCCGCTGCTTGGATAGTTGACCGCTGAGCGATCCTGTCCTTGCAAGCGGCCCGCCTGCCCGGCCATTGGTGGTGGTTCGGAAGTCACCTTTAAGCCGTTGGTCCCCAGGTTAAGTGTTAGAGAGGGCTTCTTAGCTCTAACTTCGCCTGGTAAAATAAGACATTCTTTACTTTTTTTACTTTTTTTTATTTAAATTTTGTTGGGTAGTAATTCAATAGTAGTTCAAAAGTAGGTCAACTCGCAGTAAGCCAGGGAACCACCACCAGGAACAGGGTGTGATGGCGAGAAGGAGGACCAGGATCGGAGCCTATGATGGTAAGTTTCAAGTTTATTCTATTATTAAGAATGAAAAGTTTTCGTTCGTACTATATCTTACCACCCAAAGCAGTTTACACCGTAGTTTTAGTGACTATTAATCACAGCACTAACCGCTAGTGAAGCTCACGTGTATTAAAAACTCGATTAAAATGTAAATATATTTTTATGTTTGTTGATTATTAAGTTTGGAATCCATTCTTGTTTTGTGAAGAATATATCATTCATAAAGATATCTATTTCCCTAGTCTGATAAATGATGATAAACTTGTGTTTTGGGCTGCTTTAATCCTTTCGAAAGATTTGGTTATGCAGGAGGTAATAGGGCCTGTTTTTAAATAGTTGATAAGAAATCGGTAATTATGTAAAATATGCATGTTGCTACTTATGTCTAAGAGCTATCTTTCAAAAATTTCATTAAGCTAAATATAGTGAGTTTAATTCATTTAGTATATTCTAGACGACTAACTTAAAAATTTCCAACTAAATAATGTTAAACTGATTAATTTCGGTGTTCATAAATAGTATAGAGAACTATTTGAAAAAAAAACGTAGTCTAAAAGTTTCAATTCTATAAATGCGAAATCAGTGTTATGAGCTCACTTTTTTATACCACTGAGCTCATATATAAAAGCTCAGTGGTATAGGAGTTTTCTGGATCTTAGGGTCCTACTAATAGTTAGAAATATTACCACCACTAATTTAGGTTAAAGGTTCAGTAAAATTATCACTCAAGTGTGTCCCCAGGTTAGCGTCCTCTCTCCTTGCTATGGACGACCTGGTTAGGGCTGTAAGAGTAGAGGTCTTTTTATAAAAGAGGAAAGTTTATAAAACCCCAGTTACAGAATTGACCAATGCAACACTGAATAAAGCAGTTAACTGGTATTATAGGATTGGTCTTAGTGCTAACCCGGCCCAGGTTGCCCTTATCACAATTGGAAGGGGGAAACACCTGGGGCCTTCGGTCATTTTATGCCAAGGAAGCTCTACTATCAAGTTCATGTCTCTAGTTAAGTTCTGAATGTTGTTGACAGGTGACTGAATTAGGGACTACAACTGCGAGGGGAATATAGTTATTGATGCAGTGCAGTCTTTCGATCGGAGAGTCTTGTGATTTTCAGCCTGAGCTATTTTATTGGCTTTATATCTCCTGGATTAGACCTGGACTAACGTTTGGGGCTGTTGTCTGGTGGTTAAATACTCATTCTTACGTGAGTTGGCCTGCATCCAAAGGATAATCTGTCTCGCTATAACCGGAAGTAACCCAACTGACCCGGTTATTGTCTTAGATGGTTGTGTTAATCTAAATCGTTTCTGTATTGTAAAATTAAGGATGATTGTTGTTTCCCTTCAGTAAAAAGCGCCTTACCTACTCTTAAGCTATAAATGAGTTTTTGAATTGCCATGCAGATTCAGTGTATAGTGTGCTACACATGATTTCAAATATATCTCAATGATTTACCTTTGACAAATCCTTCAGTATTAGGATGTATTCAACGAATTATTTGTTCAAGGGGGTATCACAGATGAACACCATACACGGTGATCCATTTTAATTTTTTCTTTCTAAAACAATAACTAAGACAATAATACACATTTAAAATTTTGGAAATTGTGCGTAGCAAGATTTTATTTGCAACAAAACTGAATCTGTAATTAATTTGTGGGAAAATGGTCTCGAATGCTGACATAAAATTTAATTATATTGATAAATAATATAAGAAAATAGTAATAATATATAATCTGTGCTTTAACACCCTCATAAAAACTCTTAAGAAAAGTATAAATCTGAAAATTCCTCTTTTCGATTTTCATTCTAAAACACACACTACAACATAGCGGTTCATAAAGGTTTTACAAGCAAATAGTTTAGTTATTAAGTATTTATCATTAGATTATAAATTAAATAATAAGTAGCCTAAATATAAATGTTCAAAGATTTAATATCTCGCCCAGCACGTATAAAGGTTTTTTTATGCTTTAAAATAACCTTAGTATTTGAAAAATGTACCTAATGGTAGTAATTGTGTTTCTAAGTTATTACCACAAGTAATTAATACTGCATCATACCAATATTTTAGTCAATAAATGAACTGCGTTGTTCATTGTGTTCTTAGATGTACACATAAATGCTAGGATATTTATCATTCCACTATATATTTTGACCTATTATCTACATATGGCGTTTACGTGTATCGCGTGTGCATGATAAACTGTCTTGCTAACTTATTTCTTAGATAAAAATGTTTGAACAACATCCTTTAATTGGTTCTTTTAATAATATAATTAATTTATAGATTGGACTCACTTTTTAATGACTAGATTAGTTAGCTTATAATAGTATAAAATATACCTTATCTAGATTGCTTTACATCATAATTTGAGATATTATACTCGTTTATGAACTTCCATTCTTTCAATGCTTCGTGAAAAATTTATTACTAGCGTATGATTATAAAACAGTAAATAGGATTCTCTAACAGTTTTTTACCTGATACGCTTACATCATATGTAATTAATAATATATCTCGTGTCTCCTCTACTTTGAGGTAGTACATTTATTATGAGGCACGATGATTTTATTTATTCATAAGGAATTTATTTCTATTGTATGATGATGAATCGACGTACAATATTATCTCACAATGCGAGCTTATTGCCTATTGAGACACTCGCCTATTAAATACGTTTTGTGGAAATTCTCAACAAGCTAAATATATACGGGTAGTATAAGATATAATATGCAAATTGGTTTAATATGTCATTGGTGCCATCTATATAAATACCATATTATCGTACTTGACATTACTATTTTTATCTAAATACGACATTTGATTTTTATTTACTGAAATAAAAAAAATTGGGATAAATCGCATTGAGTCATATGACTAACAATGAAATACCATATTGTTAATTTTAAATCTAAATACATGTTGAAGTTTTAAAATGAAACAAAAATGTCATGAAAATATTTAGGGAATACTTTTAAATACAAATGCGCATGTTTTCTTTGTACCTAATTAATGGACATATCAAATTTTGTCAAATCTGACCGGTAAGTTTAACGGGAATATTACACGTATAAAAGTTTGCATATATAATATAAATTTTTAAAAAAATGAAAAAAAAATGAAATGAAAAATGTCTTTAAATTTAAATATGATTATTAACGAATTACAGTTATGTTATTTGCTGAAGTATTTTTTGAAATTTAAATCTACATATTATAGAATAATTAACAATAGTAAAAAATGTCATGACGAATAGTGTCCTGAATATTGTGTTTAATCAATAATAATGTAGCAGATAAATCATAACTTGAGTCTAGAGACAATACTCATTAAAATGTTAATAACTATGTTTTATTCACACGTTTGCCTCCTTAAATGTATGTGATGTGCTAATCAGATAACAAGCGTTCTGATTAGTGTTAGTAGTAGTCGTGACGTCAGCGATATAAAGTGACAGATGAGACGTAAGCAACAGTTTACATTAAATATTATTTTATATCCATGGTAACAATACAGCATTTATATAATTTAATGTTTTTAAATAATTCTAAAGTGTAATGTCACCTCAATTTTCAAACTTTGTTCAATTCACATTAAGTCCCGGAAATGCCACTAGGAACACGGCGGGACAGCTAGAAACAGGACCAGGATCAGGATTTACTTGGATGAGTTACTTTCATTCTTTATTAATTAAAATTATTTTACCCCGTATCTCTCGTTACCTAAAGCGATATTTGTCCTATTTTTAATGACTATTAATCACAGCTTTAAGCACTAGAACTGTTCATCGGTATTGCTAACAGTAATACAAATTAAATATAGTTAACACAATTCATTTTTATGTTTCGTGTAAAAGCCCCTAATTTGTGTTTGGTGTTGTGTATAATTCTCTCAGTACCCATAGAGTACATGGAGAATCAGTTATCAATATTTCATAGCATACACACTCATCCAAATATTTTGTGAGTTTTCAAGTCGTTTTATTAAAAATATTTATATATCCGTTTATGAGAAACATTTTTTAACTTTATTTTTTGTTATGTTGTTTTATGGAAATCTTTGTAGAATTTCTAGAAAGCAAGATATTTTTTTAATGAAGTGAAATTAGTTCTTTTAAATTAATATATAAAAACAATACAATTTTTTTCATTAGTAATATTTAATAATTTAAGTTCAGTTCAAAAAAATTATACACATAAATATGTCCTAGAAGTTTCAAGTCATTCTATTAGTTAATGAAATTCACGCAAGATCTCTCTTCCACAGTACAAGAGGAACTAAAGGGTCTATTAAAATTAGAGTGTTAACAAAGTCTGATTAAAGTTCTATGTTACATTTAAATATTGAATGCTATCTTTATACCTAATAATAATTTAATTTCTGCTTTATAATTAAATATAAATATATCGTTTTGGAGAATAATGTTTGAGCTAAAATCGAGGGGGCACCCTGCTGGATTGAACCATTGCCTGAATAACCCAATCACACATCTTCGTAAACAATGAAAGCTTTACAACAGCATCAGTGCATCTTTTAAACTTGTCAGAGAATTTTAATATTTTATGAATTATTAAAACACAATATTCGTTATTAAATTTTCCTGTATAATACAATATCCCCTACATTACAGTTTACGCGTACTAAAATTAAGATGATGCTTTGAATTTAGTAACGTCTCCCGAGCGAATGTTCCTTCAGTACTCAGAAAAAATAACTTAAATATAAAAATAGTTCTTAGAATTTTTTATTTTTAAGAGCACTTCTATAAAATGGGTCTGTTAGTGCAGGAGTTAGCCAATTTGCTTAGTATTATACACTCAACCTGGATATCACTAGACAAATTTACCATAACAATAAACCAATCAATGCTTCATGCCAGTTGTTGTGGAGTTCGAAATAGGAGAGAAAAAAGGGTGAAAATTAAGAATTTTATTTTCTTTATTTAGTACACTTAAAAACAAGTTATACGTAAATAAATTTTCAATCAATGTCAGCCAACCGTCATATACTGTCCGAATATTGTCCACTTCATATTGTCTGATTGTGAATAGCTGTTATTTATGTGTATCTTGATAATTTTTAATTGTGTTAAGTTAAGAAAAATGTATCTCAGATAAAAATAATTGTTGATATGTTAGATTCCTTCTTCTATTATGGGATTACCGATTTATTAAATAACACACACGTTTAAGAATAACTGATTTATTAGGATAGTTTAGCACACTACATTGTATATCTCACACTGATACATCGACAACTGGATCTCTGCTAACAGTCCTTTTCATATCCGTTAGTATCTCAGTGATACCAACGTGATACCTTAAATAACTAGGGTTTACAAATATGTTATTATATTAAATATACAACAGATATTTCCTTGATTTTCGATACTCTACAATTTCGACTTCCTCTAAGTTTACATCAGCTGAAGATACATACCATTATAGTTTTAAATGTTTTATTTAACCAGATCCTCACTGAAGTAAAACTTGGTATGAGATTTTAAGAATGACCAGGATTTGTTACTATAGTGTAGCACGATGATATATAGAAGCCGTCACCAACGGTAAGTTTGTATTTATTATGCAGAGGCTATCATGTATGAATGTTACACTGCCTGGGAGTTATAACAAATACTAGCAACATTTAACACTGAATCAATTAAAAGTTGATGTGTTCCATATATTTACAGCTTTAAAAACACACATACATTACTTTCTTCATGATCAATGAGGATGAAATCGTTAGTCATATTAGGGTTATCAAAGACTATAACTCGACAAGATATAAAATTGCATTTCTGACTATCTGTATGTTCGCACGTCATGACATATAGAACGTTAACTGTCATATTTACTTCATAATTTAATTTTGTTCTATATATGTGTCATAGGGATAAACCATGGAGTATGTCACTTGATGGGATTTGGATGAGTGTTAGCGAAAAGTTTTTAATTGTATTTGTAGATGATTATAATGATGATGGGTAAATCGCAGGCTAAGTAAACTGGTAGAGTACTGAAACATTTAAGGTATTTTAAAATGTTATATATTAACTAAAATATCGGAATGTATTTTAAAATAGAAATTAATAGAGAGACAGCCAGGCAGACAACCATACAAAGAAACTTTTACATTACCCCAATCAGGCTAAAGAAAACCTGAGACACCATTCTAAGTGATATGTTTCAATGATGGATAGATGGATGGATGGTCGATCAAAAAACGCATTATTATCTATGTTAAAGAATAGTGTTATCTAGTACTTAAAATCTACGTATGTAATCTTTTACAAGAATCGTGAATCTTAATGAATCATAATAATAATTTGCTGACTAATTCATGAGATTCTATAAAGATTACGTAATCAGACGTCATTAGTTGTCTGGATATTCTCAGTTTAACAAATAAAATTTTAAAATGTATTTAATTGTGGTTGCAAACTGAAGTAAAATAATGTACAATGTACAATTTGTGAAATGAATGTTTCTTTGTTGTGTTTTGGGTGTTTTGCAATGTTAACTACACAATTAATTCATTCGGCGGATCCAATTTTATTATTTACGTTTTGTTCGTTTTTGCTGATTATGGAGTTATATTCAAAACATTTAACTTTTGACAACAATTTAAATCTCCTCTTTCACTAATGTTTCAAATAATTTACTGTTTATTTAATAACTTATAAATGTATTAACTTGTGATTCCTAAATAACTGTAGAAATGCGATTCAAATTCACTGTAATGTATACTACTGGAATTAGATACATCAGAACAAAAACTTGGATGAAATCTCCGTTGGTTCTTTTAGTTGCAGATATACTAGTCATAACATGACATCGAACAGTGTCCCTGTATACTGTATCAAAACAGTAATATTTAATATTTACTTACTAATGTAAGACTAGTAATAAAACATATTGCTCTCAATGTTATGTATGTGATTGGGTAATCAGATAACAAGAAACGGATTATAGCCCGCCGTAGACATGACGTAAAAACCACGTTGTTGCAAAGGAAGTAAAAGTAAAAACTAAAATAAAAAAAAACTGGTGAATAATAAATAATTGTTTATTAATTAATAATTGTTAATTTATATGGAAACAACAAATCTCAGGTACTTCAGTGTTTATCGATAAAATCATAGTGTAGTGTATAAAATCCGTTGAACTTATTAAGATGAGTTTTAAAAGCAGGACCAGGAACAAATGCGATGGCCAAAAGTTTGACAAGGACCATGTCATTTTTCAATTTAATGTTAAAAGTCCTGAACCACGCAGAACGAGGAAATCTACAACGTAAGTACGAAGGCAAAGATCAATATCATGCCAAGCACTTAAATATGAGTTACTTTTATTATTTAGAAGCCAAAGATTTTTCTCTAAATATTCTTCTTGCCAAAAGTAGTTTACATCGTAATTTTAGCGATTACAATCACAGCAACTATGTAATAATAACGTGTTTATATTTAATAGGATTTAATATTTAATCTTTAGATTGCAGAAATCCATCAATTGCACAAATTCAAACCATATTGTAAATATAATTTTCTCAAAATTACCAGATTTCCTTAAGGTACCAAATGTTTACAAACCCAACACTTATTAAAATAATGTAATCGTCTGGTCACTAAAGGTGAATTAGAATATTTTATAACTATGTACATTAGCTAAAATTGTTGATCCTATATTTATCAGGATAATTGAAAGTGGGTTGACGTATGATAGTGTTATGATTTTGTAACTTTGTAGGATTGTGTGTTGAGGGAGAGTGTCATTTGATAGTAGTAAATGTAGTGAACAGGAAGGGGGAGAGAGAGAGAGAGATATTATGTTGTGTATTATGTTGCGTGAGTGTATAAGTGTGTGAGAGGTTTCAAGTCTCCTAACAAACTGTTATCGATATAATCTTTTTCTTTGGTGTAAATTAAGTTCATATTTTCTTTATTATTTATAAATAATTCATTATAACGTAATCATTTCTGTTATTATTAGCAACAACAAAGCATTAGCGACAACAGTAGCAACAACACCTTCTTCATTTAAAAACTAGCCGTACGTTTACATATTTCTATCTTGCATAAAATTGAAAATTATAATAATACTTATGCCAAAATGTGAGTTAGCTTACAAAAATTGTTTAGAGGATAGACTTATTAACGTTATAACATCCGTATACAGATAAAGTAAATATATTTTATATTCCAATATGGGTGGAAAATTATTTGCCTGAAAAAAGTTTAACCTGAATTACGTACGCTTTACTATAAATCTATAACTTTCAGAAACGTTATATACAGTTTATGAATAAATGTTGAAATATTCTGTGTTAAATGTTTATAATAATTCCTATCTATTTTATGTATTATGTGGTTCTGTTGTAATAATTAGTATTTAGTTTTTATTAAGTGCATGTTTTAGAGTAATAGTGTATGGAATAGACACACAACAAGGCTGTTGTAGTTCCAGACTTATGCGTGTCAACGCTTTAGCTTTTTTCCTTACTTTAACAGGAATTTTGTTGCCTTTCAGTAATAGACGTAGCGTAAGAAATGCCTACCACACAGTTAAAAATTTAAAGAAAGTAGGGAAACAGCTGAAACATACCCAACAGTACAATATGTACAAATTACGTATATCCATAGAAACAAAAATATATAGGTTTTATTCAGTATTTTTTCTACAGCTCAGTTCATGATGAAAATTGTTCTATTTCGAGCGAGTTCGGGAAACTCCTCCAGGATACATTATGGCCAGGACCAGGACCAGAACTTACAGATGAGTTACTTTTTTTTATTTTCTTAGAAATCACAGCATATTCTCCTCGATCTCTCACTAGCAAAGCAGTTTATACATCCTAGTTTTAGTGACAGAACATCGGAACAGTTGCATTGACAACACTATTACTAAGTAACAACATTGAAATACGAGTTAATCATTTCATTGAAAACTATACCTGCACCTTCTCATCTATTGGGCGCACGCTAAAGAAATATTACATATTCTACTGTCTTGGTAGTATGTGTTTACCGACTCGGCTATACCACGTAAAGGGTCAGAGTTTGAGTTCCGAATCGGACGTTCTATTAACTAACAACAGTTTTAATATACACGGGTGCTAGTTATGAATGAAAATTTCAATATTCTGAGTCATACGTGTTTATAAATTAACTATTGAAGTATTTGTATAGTAATTATATTTTCAAGTATAAAGTATTGTAGAATATTTGATTTAAATATTCCAAAGAAAATAACTGAATAGAAATGGTTTCTTAATAAAAAGATAGAATGCATTGGGTGACAGACTTTACGTCCTGTGCAGATATGGACAAAGCGCTCTTTAAGCACAAAATCTAGTATATAACAGCTTATTATTTTAAACTTCTATAATATGTTTTTAGTGATACTAAAAAAATACCTTATCTATATTTGAATATTAAACATAGTAAATCTTTTTTTACATTCAAACAATAAAAATATCTTATGCCGAGTTTGAACCGGCTAAATGTGTGGTAAGGTTAAGTCGCGGCGCTCCTGGTTCCCCTGGTTACATCAAGCGTGCATTGTATTGCTGTATGCACGCCTAACCTTGTTAGTCTGGTGGTTAGATATTTACAGTGGCGTAGTGGGGCCGGAGCGGTCCGGAGCGGCGCTCCGGCACATCTATAAGAAGCGAAGCGTCGCTCCGGCATAGCATCTAGAGCCGGAGCTGTGAACTGGAGCGCACCCGCCTGTAAAAAGTGGTAGGCGGATGACGAGTCGCTGGATAATAAAAGGCCAGAACAAACCAGCATCACTTATATGTCCATTGAGTGGTATCAAGGTAATTGTAGGCACTGTGCAATAGACAACTCTTGTAACTTGCAACTAGCGCCTTCATAAAAATAAGGATGCTCTCTCACTCTCCCTGTCCCCCTCCCATGACAGGTGTGCCACACCACCCCACCCGTCCATCTTCTACTAACTGCAAGAAGTGTATACTTACACAGAGATTTGTTATTCGCGTTTCCGGTCTCTGTGTTGTTGTGAGTGCTTGTATTAAGCTGTTATCGTCGAAAGCCTTAATCGTAATGGTTGAGTTCAAACAGCGTACCGTATATACTGTTAGTTTTGTTTGAGTTGTCCTCTATAATACATTTGTGAAAGCCTATTGCTGATTTTGTAAATTATTAGTTTGTGAATTTTGTAAAGTGATGGAACCAAAACCTAAACATAAATATATAACGTCATTTTTAGTGCCCCTAATATGACTGACTCAAATCCAGTTCCTGGAACATCAAATCCAAAAGCTAAAATTAAAATAAGTAACCTCGCTGAGCCTGAGCCTAATGGAAAGGAAATTCGAGCAGATGACCCCCCCCCCCCACGGAACACAGTGGCCTGAAATTTGGACAGAAGATATGTGGGAGAGAAAGAAGGCGGCTTTTCCTTGGACAGACTCAAAGGAAGGTAATTAGGCTGTAAAATTTGTTTTGAAGTCGGTAATTTGGGAGCCTACAAAAAAATACATGTTTAGCTTTCTTGTGAGTGGCGTTCGTACAAAGTTTGTTTTTATATCTCAAATAGAACAAATAAACTCAAATTTTTGAGGAAAAAGATTATTGAATATAAACAGTCGTAAGCTCAACAAACCGCTCAAACAATTATTGACAAATCAAACAAACATTCGACGCCACAAGTAATTGATCAAATGAATCAAGCTCAGGTCGATTAAACTAAGGCTGTGTTTCGATCGGCATATTTTATTGCTCAATACGACCGTCTGTACAGCGACCATTTCGGATTGCTTGAGCTACAAAAACTAAATGGTGTATATATCTGCGTAGGCCTTCATTCAATGTATAGCGCGGTAGAAATAATAGATCATATTTCAAAGGAAATGAAAATGCGCATTTTGAATCAAGTACAGGAAATTTCTGGAAAACTGCCAATAATCATTGATGAATCTACAAACATTAGTCCGTCCTACATAAATCCGTCCTCAATGTATATTTCAAATGTGAATTTGGCAAGGATAAAACCACCAAGTACTTTATTTTTGGACTTAGTCGAGCTTTCTGATCAAAAAGCTGAGACAGTTTTTAACAGTGTTCACCAGTTCCTTGAAGGATGTGGTTTTAATGGCGAGTACTTAAAACAAAACTTGGTTTCCTTTGCAAGTGACGGGGCGAACGCCATGTTGGGAAACCACTGAGATGTAGCAAGGAGATTTTTATCTGTTTACCCTAATATCATCATATGGCACTGTATGAATCACAGACTGGAACTGGCTATTGGGAAGGCCATAAGTGAATTAGCCGGGGTTAACCATTTCCAGTCATTCGTGGATAAACTTTATTCAATGTACAGCACATCTCCAATGAATAAGCGAGAGTTAAAAGAATGTGCACAGGAGCTCGATATTCAAATGAATAAAATCGGCAGAATTTTAAGCACGAGGTGGGTAGCAAGCAGTTTTCGTACTGTTTCAGCCGTGTGGTTTGGTCTTAGCCAGCCACTTCTCTAAAGCAATGTATGGTCCTGTGAGAACATCCACTGATAGAGGCAAATATAATGGTTTATTGAAGAAGCTGTCTTCCCATAAGTTTTTGTTAAACTTAGCATTTATGTGTGCCATTCTTGCTGAATTGGCTTTGTTGTCTGAAAGTCTGAAAAACAGTAGCACGTCCCTTGTATTTGCAGACAAACTGATTCATAGATCAATCAGATATCTGGAATCTTTGAAAGAAAAACCTGGGACAAGAGTTCTGGAGGCACAAGTCGCCATGAGGGAAGGCTGTTTTGCTTCTGTAAACTTAATTGAAAACCCTAAAATCGTATCATTTAATGGTGAGCAGTTGATTTCTAGTGTAATCAGCAACTTAAAGAAGAGAATGTTTTGAAGGGTTTGGCCAAACTCAAGTGGAACAGCTATGCATACGCTTCAAGTTGAACATCAACAGAGCTGTGACTGCTTACAGGGATTACTTGGACAACAGCAGGCGGGTACCAGATGTCCTGCAAGATCTTATAAACTGCACTAAAATGATACCATGTAGTTCCGCTGACTGTGAAGGAGAGTTCAGCAGTATGAATAACATACTCACACCATTAAGGAACTCATTGACAGTAAGTCATGTCTCAGCCCTACTGTTTTGAAAACTCCAAGGTCCCCCTCTCCGTAGATGGAAGCCTGACCCCTATGTCATGACATGGCTAAGAATACATGGCTAAGAGCAACCGACACCCAAACAAGAATAGCAGAACCTCCAAAGAAAGTAAATGGGGAATGGAAAAGGAGAGGAATTTTGGGACATATTTTAGAGGTTATCGCACAATATTCATGTTCGTGTTACCGTTGAAAATAAGTAAAAATATTACTTTTACAATATTTAATAGTTTTTACAATGCATTTTTACAGTATTCTTTTTCAGGCTACAATAATTTATTAGCACGACAGCACAGTAATTTTTCAAAGTATGTCTAAAATCATAGCTCATCTGTTTGTCATTACAAATTGTGTTAGCCTAGTTTACGAAATAAAATGTCCTTCATTAATAATCAAAAAGATTTTTATTGCTATACCCAGCAACTCGCCGCTCCCATGGTGTAAGTATAATATATTTATATTACAGTTTTCACCATGAAATAACTACTGTTATAAAGTATATTTAATAATGAACCAGAATATATAGCATTTATTACAATCGCTCTAGTTTTAGGCCTGGGACACACAGTCCCGGTGACCAGGATTCCGACCACCGGGTTGCCGGTAAACGGTTTGTTGTGTGCTGGCCACACAGTCCCCGGCGATAAACATCAAATTGTCTCTCAGTTAACCTTTGAGTGTTGTTCGGAACGAATCATGCTATCCAAAGTGAAGTTAGTTTGTTGTTTAGAGGCTCTAAATGAATTACCAAAACAACGAAATAGGGTACATTGGGTTCATCCATTCAATGTATATGCTAAAGCTGAAAAAAGATTTAGAAAATTTTACGAGAGTATTCGGTTATGAAACAAAGTTTTTCGGCTTCTACAGGATGTCAATAAAATCTTTTGACGAACTGTTAGTGTTATTGAGGCGACACATAGCAAGAAAAAATACAAACAAAAGATTATCAGTAAGTGCAGAAGAAACGACACCACTGACACACAGACTTGACTGGAATCGGGACCCGGCGGCCGGCACTGTGTGAGCACGCACGACAGATATCAAGTGTTTTGTATTGCCAACCCGATTTTCACCGGCTGCAGGGCTCCCGGTCGCCGGTAGCATGCTTGCCGGTCTGGACCGGCACGCTTTTTGCCGCACAGCACCGGTATTGTGTGTGCGCTCTTACCAACAAACTACATGTTCTCATAAATCCCGGCCGGGATGCCAGTCACCGGCATCCCGGTAACCGGGACTGTGTGTCCCCTAGCCTAAGTGGGTAAAAGTACAGTTTAAGTGGAAGTCTGCAAATGTAAGACTAGGGACACACAGTCCCGGTTACCGGGATGCCGGTGACTGGCATCCCGGCCGGGATTTATGAGAAATGTAGTTTGTTTGAAGAGCGCACACACAATGCCGATACTGTGCGGCGGCACAAAGCGTGCCGGTCCAGACCGGCAAGCATGCTACCGGCGACCGGGAGCCCTGCAGCCGGTGAAAACCGGGTTGGCAATACAAAACACTTGATATCTGTCGTGCGTGCTCACACAGTGCCGGCCGCCGGGTCCCGATTCCAGTCAAGTCTGTGTGTCAGTGGTGTAGCTGTTGTGGTGTGCTGCTGGTTTGTGTATCGTGTTTTGCTCTCGAGGGTAGTGTAAAGTTCCGATAATGTTTGATACAGACAAATTTATAGAATGTGTCCACGGTATTCTACATTGAATGGATGAACCCAATGTACCCTATTTCGTTGTTTTGGTAATTCATTTAGAGCCTCTAAACAACAAACTAACTTCACTTTGGATAGCATGATTCGTTCCGAACAACACTCAAAGGTTAACTGAGAGAATCTGATGTTTATCGCCGTGACTGTGTGGCCAGCACACAACAAACCGTTTACCGGCAACCCGGTGGTCGGCATCCCGGTAACCGGGACTGTGTGTCCCTAGCCTAACGCCGCCGTCGGAACGCCAAGCTGACGACACGTGCCCGACCAGTGAGTGGGTTGGGCAGGGGGAATCTGCGCGGTAGCACGCCTATTATAATTACACCATGGTCGCTCCGGCACAGCTAAATTCGGCACAACATCACTGGATATTCAGCTAGTAATTACTAAAGGAAAAGAAATAAAATGTCTTGTTTACTGTGAGGTCATAACTGTGTAATTTAATAAAACAATTTCCGGAGTCAGAAATATTTGTTGTGGAATCAAATCTAAATTACACAAGGGAGCGACGTAATTACCAACCGCACACAAACAAGGCGAGTCTACTTGAGGGTGCGCCTGAATTAGCACCCCCTGGACATAGCACTCCCTCTCTACTGACGTCATTTTGACGTCACGAAATGGGGTGCTAAATCAGCACAGTGGCCGTGTCCAGGCCCTGAATAAACACCCCCTTCGAATACGGGGGTCCTAATTCAGCGCCTTGACCGTGTTCATGTGCTGATTTAGCACCCCCTTCGAATAGGGGGGTCCTAATTCAGCGCCTTGACCGTGTTCATGTGCTGATTTAGCACCCCCTTGAATTTGGCGGCTGCTATATCAGCGCCTATACCTTATTAATGAGATGAATAATTATTACCCCAATGGAATAGAATAATAAACGGTTAACTATATTGCGATTTATTTTTTATAAAATAAAATAATATATTTATATTTATATATAATAATTTAAATCGGTATATTTAAAAAACAAACAGTTCATTACCAATTGTAAAAATACTATGCATCAAATATACTTAAGTAAAAAAACCAAGGTTCTTGGCATTCAAGGGGACCTGTCAGTGCCTATCTCGCCCATGTTAATTTACACATATTGTGGTACACTTTTCTCAGCAACTAATGAATAAAACTCATGAAATGTTAACCTGATGCCGTATAGTACTTTAAAATTAATAATAAGGAATATAAATACTTTTGGTAGCATGGTTTTTTTAATGTCATGTATTTCCAAATAAATAGATCAATACAATTAAATTGAAAACTCTTATAAAAACTTATTCAAATCTTCTAGAAAAAGCTTAATATTGTTGCTAATAATACCATAAATAACTTGTAAAAGTTTGATAAAAAACAATAAACACTTTAGGAAATATTGGTACCTAAGTAATATATACAACTATAAATATACAACTTTCGGAAATTCCAAAATAAAAAAAATTATTGATTATAACAACAATTGCACTTATATCCACTAATGACCACCACATGCATAGTCTGGATAATCGGATACTTGTTTTTTGTCTTGAACTCTTCTTTTTACATTTATTCTTGCCGCACGAGGCCTTTTTTCAATTTCTTTCATAGCCTGCTTAGCTTCGTAGACCCGTTTCAAATCTTGACGCTTTAGTCCCACAATACAGTTTGCTCCAGATTTTCCACATACTTTTTCCATAGCTTTTGCCTTTCCTAAAACCCCCTCATTATAATATATAACAGCATCATACAATATCCTATTTGCTGGTTGAATGCTAGGGGGTGCTAATTCAGTGACTGATTCAGCCATGTCCATGCGCTGAATAAGCACCCCCTTGGAACAGGGGGGTGTTAATTCAGGGCTTCGATCATGTCCATGTGCTGAATAAGCACCCCCTTGTAGTCGGGGGGTGCTAATTCAGTGCCTGGTCCGTGTCCGTGCGCTGAATTAGCACCCCCCTGCCGTGACGTCAGAGCCCGAGGGGGTGCTTATTCCAGGGGGTGCTAAAGCAGCGTCCCCTACTTGAGATAGACAATCTGTGACGGTTCCCGCAAGGGCGCACAGCGGTTGGTGATTCCAACTGATGATGGCGCCAAGAATTAATTACCTCGAATGTGAATAATGTTTTAGGCAAAACTACAAATCCTGCACATGATTCAATAATGTCGCTGATTATTTCGTCTAATTTCAGTGTAGTTTTACATTTTTATGTAGGTTGTTAATAGTTTTATCGTAGTTGGAATCGAAAAATTGTACAAATTCAACTCGTATATATCGTGCACCAAAAACCAGCAACAGTATCGCACTCCAATCACAGTATAAATGAGACAAAACCCTCTCTCACCACTAAATCTCCCACTTCCAGATATCACAAAAAGTTTATATTTGACCCACGTAAGCATTATGGCTTGAACAAAAAACAAAAGTATTTTTTATTAAAACCTAATCCTTATAAGAACTATATTTTTATATTTACACTTCCCGAAGTCCTACAATGCAATTTGACACGCTCGTGTCTTATAATTTTCAACGGAAAAATTTAACTATTTCATGTTAATAAATACATATATCTGTAAACCATTATAGAAAATAAGGCGATATCAATTTGGTTTTTACATTGAGCAACTGCCTAGGAAATGCTTGTTTAGAGACCAGCTTACACTAACAAACTAAACAAAATTAATGTAATAAACGCACATGTAATGTGTTTATATATATAGACAATCACATAACATGAACCCGGTTTGATGTAAATATTTGTGTTTACGTAAAGTAGTTAGGTTGTATGTAAACACGTGAAACGTACTTAAAAGAAACTACTTAATATCCATGGAAGCATCAAAGGAAAAGTAAATTAATTCAAAACTTATGTGTTCAATATTCATTCAACATGCAGTACGTAATACATCGGCTAGAATAAGGTGGGATGGCTAAAACTAGGTCCAGGACTTACGTGGATGAATTAGTCTTATTATTTAGGGGAAGTTCCTCCTCATATTATCTCTTATTAGCCAACGCAGTTTAAAACCTAATTAATTACAGCTCAAATACTGGAATTGTAATGTTAATGGTTGTAAAATGAATTCTTATCTTTGTATATGTTTTAAATTCATGAGTTTCTTGTTTTGTAGATATTATCCTTAACCGATTAGTTCTGTTAATAATTTCTATGTAAATACTAGTCCAGTAGAACGGGCGCCACTTTGGCCGTAACATGGGCTCTTATGGAGTTTATTCTGGACCAAATGAGAAAGCAGCAATGGCGGCTAGGCCACGCCCCCTGCCCCCCTCCCCTCCCCTCCCACACCCCCCGCCCCTCCTAGACCCCCTGCGACGACCCCCCAGCCAATGGGAGAGCAGCAAGCCCCCCACCTTACGAGAGCGATGGCGGACGAGCGATGGCGGACGAGCGATGGCGGACGGTGTCATGGCGGATGAACAAAAATTTGTGTCTCCGGCGGCCGGTATCCGAACCCGGGCCCCTACGAATGCGAGAGACTGTCGCGCTGACCACTGGACCACGGAGACGAGTTGTGCGTGTGCGGCGCGATATGGCTGTACGTGCGGCGCGGGGCGCCGGCGTTATCGGCGATCAGCTGTAGTTTCTTAGCTTTGCGACTGCGGTGCTGCTATCTGGTAGAGACGGCTTACAACATGCTGGTAGCGGCAAGTGAGGACGCAAAAAAGTATGCCTACTGTAAACACTATTTTTCTTAGCGTACGTGTGCGACTGCGGTGCTGCTATCTGGTAGAGACGGCTTACAACATTCTGGTAGCGACAAGTGAGGACGCAAAAAGTATACCAAGGCCGCCCAGGATTTGAACCCTGGTCCCGCGGAACGTAAGACGAGCGCTTTAGACCACTCGGTTGGCATACCTTTAAGAGCGATGACTGCTCTCTCTCGTGTAGGCGAGCATAATCTCATTACAGCACATGGTGACAGAGCGGATACAGCTGTGCATTCCAATGACTACAACTGCACATGTGTGTACCAGGCCATCTGTACGCCTTACTCTGTCAATTACTGACCCAAAACGCAAGCGTGAAGGTGAATATGGTACTTTACCGTACGGTTATTGTAAAAAAAAAATCTAAAACCAGCTAGAGTCGGAATCTTCAGCTATTGGTATTTGGTGACCTAGAGACGGAAAACATTATCACAGTGAAATGTAGTGATCTGTTTAATGATAACCGGAGACAACAAATAAAAGTAATACTCACCCCTTTTTGGAAGTCTAGTAGCCTAGTACTCTCTCCAGCCGTTCCAGCCACCACCACCACCACGCAAATCGAATTCGTCTTCTTCTTCTTCTTCTAGTGTTGAATATCCACTCTCGGATTCTTCTGATTCTGAGTCCCAAAAAAACTCCCAACCGCTACTAACACTACCCCAGGAGACTGTTGAAGAGGTGAATGAGGACGATCTCGAAAGGGGACACTGTGGTGGTGATGGAGTCGACAACAGGTCAATAACACGTAAATACAAAGAATAAGCAGCAATAATTACTGATATCATCTTAACCGAGTCGGCGCGAACACAGTACTGAGTGAGAAGACCCACAATTATGAACACCAGCAAACTGCATGTGGTCACCACATGTGACGGTAACATCTCCTGCATAGATGCACTATCTAAAAATAGCCGGGAGGCGGGGGCGTTGCAGAAATAACACACGTGTTGACGACCGTACTACATTTATTAAAAGCGTTCTGATTACATACATTTTCCAAATCTTAACATCTACCAAAAGTCCGTTAACACCCGCTACATCTAACTTTATACCTTTTAGACGACGTCATTTCTTTGTAGATCACTGTCATCTAAAGTCTTTTCAAATCTCACCGGTAGAAATGTGACGGCTGTTTTGGTGCTGTCCACTTCTACGAGTAACATCACTGCCTTCCGGTCAAATTTAGTGTCCACCTTCTTTGCCTCCAGGATCCTGTAGCCAGCTTTCCGTGTCAACTCTTTTATCGCCATCTTTGGTGTGGGTTCACCATGCTTCTCTCCAGGGACGAAAGCTTTGTAGAAAGTTCCATTTTTTCAATCTGTAAAGGAAAACCGACAATCTGTATAGCGAATAATCTTAACAACGAGTTCATCGTAAAACTGTTAACTTGGCTAGCGGATTGAGGAATAACTATGCGTGAGCAACACACCGCAAATAGAGAGCGCAGTCGAATATCTTAAAGAAAACAGTTAAATGTGTAGTGTAGTCACTTACCTGTAATGAGAGCGTCGACACGTAGACGAAGAGTGACTGTGACGATCAGCTCGCCCACAGGTAGTATATATACCTTGGAATGAAAGTGGAGGTAGTCGCGGCTGTGGTCGTTGGCAAACTGCCAAGCTGAATATAGACAGGAATGCAGCGTAGTTGACCCACGTTTCCATCACCACGGTAGGCTTTGAGCCAGGCCGTAGGGGTCTCGGCGCGTTTTTTTTATTATAGTGAGTTTCCCCAGGAGGCCTAATCTCACTTAAACAAAGAACACTGAACACGTTCAAGTTCTCAACTCAATGCCGAACCTCTCCGTGTCATCACCTCTCTTTGCGAGTGGGCCCCAACCATCGCCCACTCTGTCGTGATGGCCACTCCATAACAAATTTGCCACCTCCGAAAAAAGTAAACTTTTTTTTTTTTGGTGTCCTTGCGAGACCGTTTAGCGAGTCCGTTAAAGTTCTCAACTAAAATGCCGAACCTTTCCGTCTCACTGTCAAGTACTCGCAAAAACTTTTATATTTTGCAAGTGTTTTTTCTGCCCCACGTGAGCTTTGAAGTTTTCAACTTAATGCCAAACTCCTTAGCTCTCGCAAAGCCATTTTTTCCAGGAGTAGTTCTCAACTCAATGCCGAACTCCTCCTCCTTCCGAGAAGGACATTTTTGTACTAATCTACATTATATACTACTAGGCGACGCGCGACAAGTCACTTTACTTGGTTGAAGCCTTTCAATATGACTTGTCTCATCCAGGTGAAGCTGAAGCATCTCTCAGTCGGTTTCATACAAGCCACTTTACTTGGAGAAGCCTTTCAATGTGACTCGTTGTAACTTACAGAGGATGAGCGAGATCCGATTCTCAGTAAGATTCCTACAAGTCACTTTACTCAGAGAGGCCTTTCAATGTGACTCGTGTGAAAACACAAGCAGAGAATCGGTTGTTGACCACTTTACTCGGTGAAGCCTTTCAATGTGGCCTATCGTAAAACTGGAGTTTTTTCTACGGGACACATTACGCTTCATCACTATAATAATTACAATGGTCCTGAAGAAACTTTCCACTAAGGTTTTGGTACAATAGTATGTAATCCCAGTCCAGCTGTTCAGCAAAATCGTGTATATAAAACTGCTCCGATAGAACCTGGTGACGACTTATTACTATCCAACAGTAAGTGTCAAAGTTCGGCATCATTTCACGTAAAATGAATTCAGGAAGGCGAGCATTTTTCCAAAATCGTGGTCCAAATTACTTTATGCTGAAATATTCTCAACATGTCAAACGAAAAAAGTATAATTTGCCGATAAAAGCTTCCAATTCAGAAAGCGACTAAATTTTCAAAATGAACGCATCAGTGAGCACACCGACAGGCACTTTGGGCTCTCGAGAAATGAGGTCCCATACAGCAGCGGTAGCAGCAGCAGCTGTACTCGCCATGCTGACACGATGTAATCTCAACAGTGACCGTGAACAGAATGACTACTAAGCGGACTGGTGAATCTGTTTATTCAGGATTTCAAAACGACATCTAGCAGCGTGCATTGCACACCGTAACATCTTCATCACGGCCGCTGTGTTGCGGTAGGTAGCAGGAAAACCGATGCGTTCCTTTACAACTGCATAATGTACTACTGTCATAACATGCCAGGTTGTCCAGCTCACAAACGTTAGAGTGAAACCGTCTTAAAAAATTCGCTTTCCTCATGACCACGTGTATAAATTATGGTAAACGGCTTGCACAGGTTGCGAATGACACTTCCACTGTAAGGGAAATCGCCTTCTTCCCACACAAGATCTTGTGATAGTTTCTTCTCTAACCACAGAGCTGTTGTACGCATTTTCTTGTTTAATCTCTCCCTAGGAAACGGAGGTTTGAAAACAATTTTGACATTGAAATGAATTAGCCACAATGGCAAACTCTTTGATTATAAACGGTTTTTTGTTACCTTGAAAAGCTTGAAAATTCAACTACTGCCACATTCATCGCCGCTGGAATGTGGCCAACGTTTGTAGCACTGGACGTCATCAAAAAGTCTGTCGCAAAGGTGACGTGGTAAAGCCTCAGGCGGATCAACGTAACCCTCGTCCGGACTTCCGTTGTTAGGCAATGCTAACACATCACCGACGTAAGATCTCAATAGATCCTCCGTTAAAAACAACTCGTTGATTTGACGTGTTACGCAGGGCAGACAGTTGGTGAACTGAGTCCACTCGTCTACGGACAGAGTTTAATGTATTCTTTCCGTCGTACAGTACAACGTACTGCTGACCAAATACTCTACGTACCACACCATATTCTCTCCACTTTCGCTTTTAGAACTACTGAATCTATGCACGCCTGTCGATTCCAAGAGTCCGGTGATTTGGTTCGCGCACCCTAATAGAATGTTGAACATTTCAGGTTTCCAAAACGCAAACGTTCCCCTTTTACCTTTCATCAAGATACCGACACCATTGTCGTGATCAACAAACAATCCTACAATCAAGTATTTTTTGGAACAATCAGGATTCAAAAAGTAAAGAGACTTTAGTTGCTGGTGTTCATAATTGTGGGTCTTCTCACTCAGTACTGTGTTCGCGCCGACTCGGTTAAGATGATATCAGTAATTATTGCTGCTTATTCTTTGTATTTACGTGTTATTGACCTGTTGTCGACTCCATCACCACCACAGTGTCCCCTTTCGAGATCGTCCTCATTCACCTCTTCAACAGTCTCCTGGGGTAGTGTTAGTAGCGGTTGGGGAGTTTTTTTGGGACTCAGAATCAGAAGAATCCGAGAGTGGATATTCAACACTAGAAGAAGAAGAAGAAGACGAATTCGATTTGCGTGGTGGTGGTGGTGGCTGGAACGGCTGGAGAGAGTACTAGGCTACTAGACTTCCAAAAAGGGTGAGTTACTTTTATTGTTGTCTCCGGTTATCATTAACAGATCACTACATTTCACTGTGATAATGTTTCCGTCTCTAGGTCACCAAATACCAATAGCTGAAGATTCCGACTCTAGCTGGTTTTAGATTTTTTTTTACAATAACCGTACGGTAAAGTACCATAATTCACCTTCACGCTTGCGTTTTGGGTCAGTAATTGACAGAGTAAGGCGTACAGATGGCCTGGTACACACATGTGCAGTTGTAGTCATTGGAATGCACAGCTGTATCCGCTCTGTCACCATGTGCTGTAAATGAGATTATGCTCGCCTACACGAGAGAGAGCAGTCATCGCTCTTAAAAGGTATGCCAACCGAGTGGTCTAAGCGCTCGTCTTACGTTCCGCGGGACCAGGGTTCAAATCCTGGGCGGCTTGGTATACTTTTTTGCGTCCTCACTTGTCGCTACCAGAATGTTGTAAGCCGTCTCTACCAGATAGCAGCACCGCAGTCGCACACGTACGCTAAGAAAAAATAGTGTTACAGTAGGCATACTTTTTTGCGTCCTCACTTGCCGCTACCAGCATGTTGTAAGCCGTCTCTACCAGATAGCAGCACCGCAGTCGCAAAGCTAAGAAACTACAGCTGATCGCCGATAACGCCGGGCGCCCCGCGCCGCACGTACAGCCATATCGCGCCGCCACGCACAACTCGTCTCCGTGGTCCAGTGGTCAGCGCGACAGTCTCGCATTCGTAGGGGCCCGGGTTCGGATACCGGCCGCCGGAGACACAAATTTTTGTTCATCCGCCCCATGACACCGTCCGCCATCGCTCGTCCGCCATCGCTCGTCCGCCATCGCTCTCGTAAGGTGGGGGGCTTGCTGCTCTCCCATTGGCTGGGGGGGGGTCGTCGCAGGGGGTCTAGGAGGGGGCGGGGGGTGTGGGAGGGGGAGGGGAGGGGGGCAGGGGGCGTGGCCCTAGCCGCCATTGCTGCTTTCTCATTGGTCCAGAATAACTCCATAAGAGCCCATGTTACGGCCAAAGTGGCGCCCGTTCTACTTAGTCCTTACAGCTGTTTTTAATTCTGTCTGTACCAAAAAAGTACAGAAAGAATTTAATCAGAATATAGTTCTTCAAACTTCGCTTCCACATTAACACTACACATTTTATATCACATATTTGATGTAAATTTAAAATGTAAGGGGAGATTTATTTCCTAAAATATATCTGTCAGAAATTTCTCTAGCAATTTCAAGTAACATAAATATAGACCTTGCCTTGAAAAAGTGATGTGATTGCAGGTTAATGATTAAACTTGTAAGTAAAGTATGAATATTTATTATATTTAATATTGTCTAAAACTGTGTTGACCAGTTTTGATAGACATATGGTCTATAATGTTCGAGGTCTTCACGTAGTTATTGAATTTAACACCAGAATCTCTTTTGCAGTACAAGATATAACATATTGAAGTGGTAAGTGAAGAAAAATATATTTCCAAATCACTTTACGAATTTCAATTTTCACTGTAACTGATAATTATTTTATTTCTGTTTCATGGCAAGCTATAATGAACCATTGTGGTAAATAATTTATCAGCTGAAATTAAAAAATATGAGATCACTCTGCAGGAGTGAATATTACCATAATGATCATAGAATGCACCCTAATTAATATTATGAATTGAAAGACAATATTAATAAATGCTAGAACCCGCTAAAATTTTAACGTTTAATTGCCTTATGAAGTGTTTTAAGTTACGATACTTGGGTTTTCTTATGCGTCGTGAGGAGGGATATGTGCAGTTAAGCATTGTACAGAAGATAGCATGGTTTTGTAAAGGCCTGGGATTTGTCATAGCTTAAACTGGAAGAGAGAGTCTAATTATATATAAACTGGAATGTTTGACAATATCGGTACTAATATTTGGCTGAAAAGGGCTAATTTAGTCTTTCCATATCCTTATACAACTGTGTAAAGGCGGATATAACTACCACTTACGTGTCTGACTGCTCGTAATAAAATTATTATTTTAGATAAACATATTGCTTCATAGATTTTTACTTCTTTTATTACCAGACCAAAGCTAGTGTTGGCTGAAGATCAATTTCATTTTTGGATGAAAGATTCCATCACTTTTACAAAATTCTAGGCTGCTAGCTTCTACTCGTAAGTGCTTCGCTCCTAGACTAGAAAATAAATACAAACAAATCTTGTGGTTTTGTATATATATATTTATATATATATTATATATATATATATATATATATATATATATATATATATATATATATATAGGAACGTCCCTTGTGGAAGACATATTGACGCTGTTATTAAAAGAACCCAGGTGATATATCCCCTACAGCAGTACACATTTAAATTACTTATATCCATGGAAACAACAATACAAAGGTCAAACATTTCAATGTGTTTGAACTGTTCAGTAGTACATTCAAAAGTCAATCTAACCGCAGCACCTCGGAGAACCACCGAACAGGGAACACGATGTGAGGTTCCGAGAGAGGACCAGGACCAGGACCTAAAGTGAGTTATTTTTATTGTCAATAAATCATAATTTCTGCTCTCACTATCTCATGACATTCAAAGTAGGAAGTTCACATCCTGGTTTTATCTAACATTTATCAGCATAAATCACTAGACCTGTGCCTATATCAATGGGTATAAATAAATAATAACATATATAAATATGTTACGAAAATAGTAACGTGATTAAAATTAAGCAGATATTTATGTTTGGTGACATTTTAAATACTTTCATATTATCTCGCATATTGATGATTACTATACAAAATAAATCCTACTGGTGTATTATCAGTTATATTTTCTCTTTATGCTGTTTTTAATTCTCCATTACCAAAAGCGAGCATATAGAATTAACTTAATATTTTCCGGCCTTAAGATACTGAACGGCCTTATGAATTTTGAATCTGATTTACACAGTTGATAGAAACATAGTATTTTTTTCAAGATAATCATTTCCTTAGCTATGACTCAGAGATATCTTCCCGTTATTCGGTAGTAGAATAAATACTAACAGTGAACAAAGTAGTGTATAATAACTGACAAATTCTAAGAAAGACCAACTAAATGATGGATAACTGCTTAAATGTAGTAATTTGCATACTTGTAAACAGTTTATGAAGCAAACAATAGTTTAATCCATTTTGTTTAGTACTTTCCCACTCTACTTGATACAAAAATTGCACAATATAAGTCCATTGCCATTTGAAACATTTCACTTAAACTAAATTATAATTTCCGTTTCATAAAAAGAATTTTACATAATATAGCAACATTAATGCATCATATCAATATTAATTATAGCATATCAAAGCAAAAGGTGTACTTGGACATATATTGGGTATATGCTGAAGGAATAATTACCAGAATGTGCCTAGTGGACATCTTCTACCATAGTAGTTACTGTCTCAGCTTATCCACTCTAGGGCCAGAGTAATAATAATATTCAGCTAGTCTGAAAAAATCTACTCATTCATAAATAAAACTACTTTGTTAGTATTTCAATTTAAATGACAGAAAAAACCTGCATTTCTCTGCAGAATTTTTTTTTTTTTTTTATTTCTTTAATTATTTTTTAGCTCAGGAATTATGCGTTCAGATAAAATAATATTTATTTGAATTTTTAGATACAATATTGCGTAAACTAATATATTTATCACCTGTTACTTTTTTATAAATCTGAAGGCTACTAAAATGTTTCTGTGGTATTTACTATTGTTTCAAAGAACAATTAAAATAAATATTGCATATGTGTGCTACGACATCTCTCTCATACTAAAGGGAATTTTATTTTAAATCGATCTGAGAGTGAGAATAGTTTTAAGCATGTATATTTAGTGAACCTAACAATAATTTGTGTTCCTAATTACTTTTTTTCCAAGAAATTTCTGTTTAAGTTCTACGAATGTATGTACTGATTCAATTACTCAGAATAATAAAAAAGAATTCGTTTTGTACTTGCTTTATACCTTCATTAAACCTTTTAAGGTATCTCTAATGCAGTAATCAATGTAAATATTGACCTAAATCTGTAAATGTAGATTTTAAAAAATATTCTACCCTTGATGTTTTTTTAATCCAGCTACACCAAAACCACTTCATTATGTACATTACTCCTGCTTAATTTATCCTATATGTCAAGTGGGATTATATAAGAGTGAAGTATTACAAGTTAAAATAAATATTTAGTGTAGGTAATCGTATAAGGATATTAACTTTCTCGTATATAGTACAAAAACATTTCTTGAATAATACTTTGAATATATATGCTTCATTTAGCAGTCAGGTAATTAAAAATCTCACAATGACAGATAAATATTTACAATACTGCTAAATTACGTATAAACGGCTGACGTTACAATGTCCCTTAATGAAAAGATGAGAGATGAATAGATGAAACGATGACTTCTCGCAAATGAAGCAATATTTGGCGCAACTTCTAAGTTAGTTGTTAATTTTGAGGCTAGAACCTATAAGTAGTTATAATTGAATGGACATGAATTTTCTTAGAGTATTAGGTTAGACGGTTAAAAGTTTACATTTTATAATAATTTTCCTCAAAAATTATAACAGGATCAGCGATGTATTACACTTAATTTCTGTCATATCTACTTCAGCCCACAGCAATTCCGATACTATTTAATAATTACTAGTTGTTTATTTTACTTGTCTGTGTATAAACGTGGCTCAGCTAACGGTTTGTCTTACTAGAAATAATCATTGTTAAATAGATGGGCTTTAACTGTAATCAACTAGACTAATGTTGAAATGTGTTATCGTTGTTTTTAGTTATAGAACATAGAATAAAACATGCTAAATAACTGCACTTTTAATTTTTCTTTAATTATAGAGTAACTTCATCTAACTAAAAACCACAAAGAAGTAGGAATAGCATTAATATACATGGATGTGTGTTACATTCTTATTGCGGATTTGATTATCAGCCATCATATGCCAGTGTTTAAAATGTTTATTTGGGAATAGAAACAAAATTGTTAGTAATGTTTATGTTTTAAAAAGATTAGTAAATTGTTTAAGATTAATAGTTTTAAGAAGTCCTGTTTACACTAATTGTGTAATACTTTTAAACGAGGTTAAACTTTTTTTATTTTACAACCACATAAAGGTCGTTTTATTTTACAAAATTTGTTTTATTTTTGATTTTTCCTACATTAAAAGTGTATTTTGTTGAATTGGTGTAAAAAATGTTTTATGAAAATTATATTTGGTTTATTTAGATTTAAATGATTCCTAACATGTTCAGTGTAACAAGATTTTTACACATTTTGTAATTTGTTTGGTAGTAATTTTATAGATACTCTGTGCATAGAGTTTTTAATATCATTAATTCCAACTAGCATATTTTAGATGCTTCAGAGTTGAACTGTTTTCTGCCAAAACAATCGATTAAAATGCTAGAGTACATCGAGTGCCGCCGGCCTTGGATTTGTATTTCTTTGGTATTCGTTTAAACATTTTCACTCGAACGAACATTTGTTATCGAAAGAAAGAAAGAAAGAAAGAAAGAAATACATTTATTTCCAGCCATAAGCAATACATTGAACATCCATAGTAACTATGTATAGAAATGAGATCCTCGCATGGGTCGTAACCTGTGCGCGAGAATCGAGTCCAATCAGTCCACATTCAGTAACTAGGTGATATATCAACAATTAGCAGCAATTTTACACATTCTCTGATTAAAGTGGAAATAACAGAAGCAATATATGTGGCCGCACAGACTGTGGCTCTAACTATAGCAAGGCACAAATAGGTATTAAAACTGTAAGCCATATGGGGCATAAATCGTTTGACCTGCGTAACTCATTTCCAAATAGCAAACATTCCACGCCCGATTGATTTCATAAACAGAACCAAACACAAGGTTTACCTAGTACCACCTAATTTGCGAATACACCCATCCTTTCTAGAGGTCACACACATGCCAACTCACACACACACACACACACACACACACACACACACACACACACACACACACACACACACACACACACACACACACACACACACACACACACACACACACACAAACGCACACACACAGACAGACACACATACACAGACACAAGCGCAATCACATGCACGCAAACAGGCACACACACACAAAACAGGCTGACACAGACAAACAGACACCCACACACAAAACCGAGATACGTAAGTACCCCGGCATTTAAGTTGCCCTGTAAGTGGACTTAAAGAGATTATCTATCCCTGTTCTACCTAATTCTACTAGCCAATTATTAAATATTTTCTTATATGAATAGTAACTGCATGGACCGGGAGTTTTCATTTGGTGGGGTAATTTTGAGAAAACAGTACTAGTTATATAATAAGTGTCTGTAAAATTTATTGATTTATTGATTCTTGGTGTTATAATACCCGAGTTAATCTGAGTTCTTGTAACGTACGGGTGGTTGGTTTTTTTGAAAATATTTTCTTGATTTTTAAAAAATATATAAGATTATTGTTCTTGCATATAACTGAGTTATACTAAAAACCTTGAACTCATTAAATAATAATTCAGATGAGTAACTAGTTGGTTTTTGTAATGCCGCTTTCATAATGGCTTTCTGTGAAGTATGTAATGGTAGAAGAATAGTTTTATATGCTCCGCCCCAAGCAATGATACCAAATTGTAATAATGATTGTACATATGCGTGATAAACTGTTTTCATCAGAGCTGGTGTTAATATTTTATTAAGAACAGAAAATATATAAATAAACTTTCTCAATCTGTTCTTTAACAATTGCACATGAACTGTCCACTTAAGTCTACTATCAAATATTACACCGAGGTACTTGTAATCTGACACTCTTTCAACAGTTTCGCAGCCACAATCATTCTGGCCTGCACAAGTATGGAGTTTCAAGGTAAGGTTCACAGGATCTCCGTCAGCTCTCAATGATATTGCCATACACTTGGTTTTATGTAAATTGACCGTGAGCTGATTTTGGTCAAACCATTGCTTGACAGTACGCTGCCCCCGCTCCGCCGCTCCATATGCTTCCCCCCAGCTGGATCCCTCAAACAACAAGGCTGTGTCATCTGCATATAGAAAGATCTGGCCATCTAAAAGGTTAATTTTACCAATATTGTTTATATAAATTAGAAACAAAAGTGGTCCTAATGTACTACCTTGAATAACACCATATTCAACCTGTTTTGTTAAACTGTGATTGCCTAAAATTGAGGCAACCTGATATCTCTCGCTTAGGTAATTTTTAAAACATTCCAAAGTCGTACCTCTAACACCTATACAAACTAATTTTTTACTAGTAACTCTCTATTGACTGTGTCAAAGGCTTTGGCTAGATCTATGAATACTAACTTTCTTATTACGCCCAACTGCATCATGAATTTTTTTTGGAAATGAAAATAAGTTATCATTCAGGTTTTTATCACTCCGAAAGCCAAATTGGTTTCCATACAGAAATCCATGATTCGTCACGTAATTTTGAAATTGTTTTCTAACACTTTTCTAAAATCTTGGCGAGGACACTTGCAAGAGTGATAGGCCTGAAACTAATGCACTGATTTTTTGGACCTCCTTTATATATTGGGATGACTTTTCCACTTTTAAACGCGACCGGATAAATACCTTGTCTAAAACTATTATTTATTACGTGTGAAAGTGGAAATTTAAGAACTTGGATGTTTTCTTTTATAGACCAAACTGGTAGGTCGTCCAGCCCAGGGGCGGACCCACCTCGCATGTCTTGTACTACTTTTACAATATCCTGCTCAGTGACAGGTTCCAGCTGAAATACAGAGTCCACCCTGTGCATGTCGTCGTCTACTACACACTCGGCCACAGGAGGGACAGCGCTGGCCAGATCAGCTCCCACTCCTACATAATACTCATTAAAAGTATTCGCCACATTGATAATGTCTGAGTTCAAGATATTATTCTTGTTCGATAAAAATTGTTCAATCGGAAAATGGTCTTTTTTAGTCACAGTGCCTGTAATTTCTCCAATGTTTTTCCACAGTAATTTGCTATTGTTTCCCGCTTTACAGATATTCCTCCTGTAGTATTGGCACTTTGCATTTTTAATTGTTTTATTTAAGATATTTCTATAGTTTTTGAAGTTTTTAAGTAGCACTGTATTAAATGGTTCTCTTTTGCAGCGTTGACTTAATTTATCTCTAAATCTAATCGATTTGATTAAACTATTTGCGATCCAAGGCTTAATTTTTCGTTCCCTAGCCGAACAAAATTGAGACTTTTTTGATTTTTCCATTATGGTCTGAAGTATTTCAACAAGAACATTACAGCTTGAATTTACGTCATCTAAACCCGTTACTAAGTTCCAATTCTGCTCAGAAATGCATCTACAGACCAAATCTTTATCAAATTTGTCAATATTTTTGTTATTTATATTGCTTACAATAGGTACTTTTGTTCTAAGTTTAGTAACGATAAGATAATGATCTGTCATACTTGATTTTATTAGGCCCGATTCAATGTGATCTGTGTTCTTTATATCAACAAAAATGTGGTCGATACAACTAGATGAATTTGCCGTAACTCTAGTTGGAATATTTATACAACTAACAAAACCGGCACCGTACAATACATCAAGATAACGTTGTGATAACAAGATTTGATTTTCCTGCAAAATGCAGCAATTGACGTCACCAATTAGCCAGTGTATTCGGTCCCTGGGTCTATTGCTGCTATAAAATTCTAGGTCATTAATGAATAAATCGAGATCATTATCTGAGGATGGGCTGCGATACACCGCGAGGAAACTGAGCCGCTCACCGCCAACCGACATATCCACTCTGATACTTGTGGCCCCATGCATACTTACCTCCTCATACTCCACTCGAAAACATTTATTGACACACACAATTACGCCATCATTCTGGTTCCTCTTTCGTTTGTTCATAATCACATCATACCCATCCATACATCCAGCCATACTACAACTTTCATCTAACCAGGTTTCTGTTAAAACAATAATATCGAACTTATTACCGAGACTGTTTAAGATACATAAGAGTTCGTCTATGTGTCTGTTATAACTCCTAATATTTGCATGTAAAATTGTTATACCACAGCTGTCTGAACCATCAACGTCTCTCGCCCAAAAAGTAAAATCCCCAATATCCTCATACACTACTGGACTTATTACTCTAAATTCATCAATCGCTTCATTCAAAAAGTCATTCATCCCGCACACTCCTTCCACCAAACCCGCACTACCCGCTCACTATATTTAATAATTATCTTCAACTATCTCTGACTACATTAATAGTCTTAATGATTATACATTTAAGAATTATATGAATACACCCAGTCTTACATACATACATAACACGTCCCATCATACAAACACGCACACACACTCGTATTCATTATCATATAGAATCATACATGTACATAACTCCAACATACTTACTCTTAGTACGCCCTATTTAATTGGAATCAATTGTGAGAAGTACTTAATTTTAGAGTTACTGTAACATGTTATTTAAGAAAAGGACATATTTATTACCAAATTTAGATTATGTATGTATTTTAATTATGGTTAATATTTCATATGTATGCATACAGCCATCCATAACACACCACACTCAGTCTTACATACATACCTACACACGTACATACATACATACATATACATGTACACAGATACATACATACCAAGTCCCATCATACACACACACACACACACACACACACACACACACACACACACACACACACACACACACACACACACACACACACACACACACACACACACACACACACACACACACACACACACACACACACACACACACACACACACACACACACACACACACCAAGACCATTATACAAACACGCACACACACACGTATTCATTATCATATAGAATCATACACGTACATAACTCCAAACATACTTACACTTAATACACCGTATTCAATTGGAATCAATTGCGTGAAATACTTGAATTTAGAACTACTTTAACATGTTATTTAAGAAAAGGACATATTTACTACCAAATCTAGATTATAGTTATGTGTTTAATTATGGTTAATTGTTAATTTTAATTTGGTATTAATTTGAAGTTCAGAGAAGTCTATGATTTACAAGTACTTTTATTACACATCTGTAACCCTCCCAATTACTCACATTGACATACTGTGACTTCTTAACAATATAGAGATTAATAAGTTAAGATTATTGTAGTTACAATAACTGAGTAAGACATATAATACAGAGATAAAGGATACAAAAAAATATCTTCACAACATGGAAGAAGTTATCAACAGGAAACAAACAGTTTCGAGACCATAGTGAGAAAGAAAATATACCTATTAATACATTATGTGTGTATACTCAATCACTCATGAACATATTAAACCAATATTCAAGTACACACTAATACATTAAACCATTTATAGTCTCCTGATTTGATTATTACCAACAAATTATTCCATATGTTCCAAAAGTAAAATAAACTAAATAAAATACCTCTTCCATACTGCAATGACATTTGATACATTGATTTACATTACATTAATCCAAACAAAATATAGATAAAATAAAACTTTTAATTCAAAACTAAAACCACTTACCTACTCAAACCTGGGTAAAATAAAAATGAACTTTTAATGTACTACAATGAAATTAATAAAGTTCAACACTTCAAGAAATTATACAGTACAGACTTTAATATAATGTATACAGAAACTAGTCCTGTATGTCATATACATAATTAAATACTTAACTTAAAACTCCCAAAGAACGATTAGAGATAATTTATAACAGAAATACAATTTATAACCAGTTCTAGCAAAGCAGCGTTAATTAATTCAAAGTATATGTATTAAATTGATAAATAAAAACAATCTTAAAGTTAAAATTAGTTGGATTGCTAACATTTTGCCACAGCTAATACAATTTGGTTTACATACAGTTTTTGGTGATTACATATTTTTTTAACCCTTCCATTGATTAATCACCAAGACCATCAAATAAAGTATTCACCATATACAGTAGGTGCAATAGGACTAAAATAGTCAGGTTCAATTAATTAATTCATTTACATGTAAAAGACCGTAAAGATTCAACTTAAAATGGTTATTTATATTGAAATTTAAGAAATTAAAACGTAAATAGTAATAAATCAAGGGAAGACTATCTAATTGATTACAAATGAACTTTAACAAATATTTTGTTTATAACAATTGGTAGGACTAACGGATTATTTAATTGCTACATTAAACTCACACAACTCACTCCGGTGAACCACCTGGTGTAGTTTCGCACCTTGTCCCTTGAGTTGACCGTGTGTTCTGTGATGGTGATGGTGATGCTGCCACTCTCTCGATGTCTTCAAACGATGAGACCCTCTCGGCTGGAGAATCAGCCGTCTTCCTCACCATTATCCTTCCCTCTCTGGACCAAGCGTAAGCCAGCTTCCCAAATTTAACGAACGCCTTGGCGCGCCCCAGGATGGACTTGTTGTGTGCGGTCAGATGCTCACTGATGAACACCGGCGCTCGTTGAAGTGAAGGTGCTAAATCTGTAGTCTCAATGCGATTTTTCCTTGCGGCAATCAGCCATTCGCCACGAATAGATCGGGAGATAAACTGGACCACGATGCTGGGGTGAAATCTTCTGTCTCTGGGAGCCGGAAGCCTGTGAGCGATGGAGATTCCTCCCCTGTTGAACACAACTCCGATCGCCTTCGCAATCGACTCGACTACGGCATAAATATCCTCCCCCTTTGTTACCGGCACACCCCTAATTTCAATATTGTTCAATCTTGATCTCTGTTGCAGTTCGTCGATCTCCGTTTTTAGCTGAGAAACATTCTCAGCCAAGCGTTGGTTTTCTTTTTTTCAGCAAACCGCAGTCTTCTTTAAGCGTCAAATTATCTTTCTCAACGGTGGAGAGTTTAAGCTTGACTTCCTCTAACGAATCGCGAACAGACGTCATAGTCTTTTCCAAAGATGCGAAACTTGCACTGTTGGACTTCCTGGAATCTAACATCTCCTGTTTAATGTTTTTTAACAAGTCCATAATTATAGGATCGTCACTGTTCGTAGAGGAAGCACCGTCAACGTCACACTCGTCACAGCGCCACGTAGTTAGCGCCTTCGCGGACATCTTCGAAAGTTTAGCGACGGTTCGGATTCGACAACAAGTAGCATGAAACTCCACACTGCATAACGAACACTTGGCTACCTCCTTGGCGTTAGAGGTATTTAGCTGACACTTACCACAAACCATGGTCACACACTTGTGATAAATTTCAAAATAAAAATAATATCAATAGCTAAATAAAAAACCGAAAGTTATTTTTAAATCAGCATAGATACGAATAAACTTAACAATCAAAGCAGCAAACTTGCCGACAGGACTGAGCGGGCAGGCGCGGGCGGACCGGCAAACTAAGAGCGGCTTTTTGGAACGACCTTTCGCATCGGCAGACTGATAACGACTGACACCAGTGGGAGCTTTTCAAACGAAACCACGATAGTGTGAAAGATGGTTAAAGTATGTTTCCAATCTCTTGTATGACCTCAAGAATTAATGTAGTGTTCTTGAATTAGATACATCAAGTGAAAACATAAAATCCACGGAAATCTTTTTTTTAGCAGATATACTAGTTAACAATTACATCGACGTATCGAATAATTGCCCCCGGTATTGTCTAAAAACGACAATACTAAATCACATATAGCAAAATCAAAGAGGGACAACATTAAATCCTTGTCTCTAGCAATTATGAATAGGTAATCAAATAACAAGACTTGGTTTAATGTCAGTGGTAGTCATAACGTAAACAAGCGAAGTTGAAAACTAAAATAGAAAGCAGCTGGTGAAACATACGCAACAGTGTATGCATGGAAAAAACAAAGGGACATTCTTGCAATGTTTTCAATAAATTCTAAAGTTGTGTTTACGAAAGTGGTTAACTCTCACATTATCAGTGGCATCACGAAAGCCATAATGTGAAGGCCAGAAGTTTGACATGAACCAGGATTCTTTCATATTTTAATTGTATATTCAACACGGTTCGAGAATCTCCACCAGGATTACGATAACCAGTCCCAGAACCAGGACTTATAGATGAGTTACTTTTATTATTTAGAAGTAGTTTTAGTCTGCTAAAGCTTTTATTGACACTAAAAACAGCAAAAATCTGTAGAACAGTTCATGTGTAATGAAAACGCGTTTAAAATTAAATTAATTGAGTCTTTAAGGGATTGTTAAATAAGTTTATTTCTTTTTTCATAAAAATAATACAAATCGGGAAATAACGTTCATTGTTTTTAATAATAGGAATAAAATTTAATGTTCGCTGTCTTAATCCTTTTGTACCATGAGTGCACAAAAAGAATCGGTGCACAATTTCTTTAGGTAGATCTACGCTCAAATGTTTTATGACCCTTTCATGCATGTTTTATAACAAGCGTTAAGATTACTCAAAGAATTTTTGTCTTATAGATATCTTAAGGATATTTTTTAGCATTTTATAGTAGGGAAAATATTGGAAATAGGTTGAAATTAGTGAATGTTATTTAATTTAGATTACAATTCGTAATTTATTGATGGTTAATTGTATGAACTCAACAATTTCATAAAAATTACTAGTGCAGGTTTGAAAAGAAATATGGTCTAAAAGTATTAATTTATTGGATTAGTTACCGATATTTCCACCAGAGCTCTCTTCCTCCTTACAAAATATACGTAGTAGCTATGGACAGCGTGGTATTGTCTACTCCCCTGTAGATCGAGCAGAGGCCTTCGCCGACATCATGGAAGACCAATTCTCCCCACACGCGGATGTCTACGACGAGGACACGTGCGAAATGATTGAAAACTTCCTGGAGGAATACCAACCTGACGAAGATGACCTACTGCCCACTGTGACTACACTTGAAGTGCAAGACCACATTCGCCGCCTTCGCCCGAAGAAGGCCCCTGGCCCGGACTCCTTAGGAACTCCAGCATTGAAGAACCTGCCGGCTTGGGTGATCGTCACGATCACCTGCATCTTCAACTCATGCCTACGCCTGGCTCACTTCCCGACCACCTGGAAGGATGCCAAGGTGATCATGATACCCAAGCCCGGCAAGGACCCTCTCTTCCCGGAGAACCACAGGCCGATCTCCCTCCTGCCTGTGCTCTCCAAGATTCTGGATAAGATCGTTTTGGTGAGATTCCCTGAGGAGTTCTGCACGTCTATCAGGACAGAAAAATTCGGCTTCCGCACCGGCCACTCCACCACCCTTCAGCTTCACAGAGTTCTGAACAACATCACCGGAGCTGTAGGAAGGAAGCACCACTCCACTTCGGTCCTGATAGACATGAGCAAAGCCTTCGACAAGGTGTGGCACGAAGGACTGCTCTTCAAGCTGTCATCGTCTCCATTGCCTGGCAGGATTTTCCGGCTGCTCCCCAGCTATCTCCACCTCCGGACCTTCTCCGTCAGCGTTGCCCGATCCACGTCCACGACACGTCCAGTGACATCTGGTGTGCCACAGGGATCAGTCCTTGGCCCGATCCTGTACCTGTGGTACACAAACGACTTTCCGGTCGCTCCGAGAGTGCAGCTCTCCCTGTACGCGGACGATGCGCTCCTCACGGCCACTTCTGCCAACCTGAGGATGGCTGGGTTCTACATCCAGCGGCAGCTGCACCTACTGGAGCCCTGGTTGACCAAGTGGAGGATCAAGGTCAACGTTGACAAATGTGAAGCCATAAACTTCACGAGAACAAGGAGACAAGCGGACGGCCGTCACCTGTCACTCAACGGCGACGACATACCGTGGAAGACTTCAGTGAAGTACCTGGGGGTACTCCTGGACTCCAAGCTGACCTTCACACCACACGTCAAGAGGATCTGTGGCCAAGCGAGGAAGGGCTTCGACAGCATCGGCCCCCTGCTCAACTCCACGAAGCTACCGACCAGGACGAAGGTCCTGCTCTACACGGCTCTGATACGACCAGTGCTCACATATGCGGCCCCAGCATGGTACCACCTTACCTGCAAGACCGCAAGGAGTCAGTTGCTCGCTGTCCAGAGCGTGTGTCTCCGGCGGGCCACTGGGTCGCCCTGGTTCGTGAGGAACACCGTAGTCAGGGCTTTGTCCAACGTCCCTACCATCAGGAGCTTCGTAGAAGGCCTGACATCGAGCCTTGAGGAAGCTGCAGAGTCCTCACCGTGGGATCACATCCGTGAGCTTCGCGCCCAGGAGGTCCCCCAACTGCGTCTTCCCATGGATTACTTATGACATCGACTACAACTTCGACTGCACCACGACATTCACTCCACTGACAGGTAGCGAAAGCTGCTAGGGCTTTGACCCTCGAGGCACAAGGCAAAAGCCTAACCGGCAGAGGCCTTGAAAGATGTGGGGGATCCACCCCCCCCCACAGTCACAGCGAATGGACTTGACTTGACTTGGGTGTCTAATACTTACAATTACCAGACCCAGCAAACCTAACCTACTGTTATGAAAAATGGTTAGTTTTTAAGCAGCTATTTAGTTGTACAATATTGCATTTTTTTGTTTTATTGCAAATTAAAATTTACAACTAGATTCGGGTACTAATGTATACCCTATTGTTAAAATTACTACAAATATAAACTGCATCGACCATGTACTTCAAGAAAGGTACTGGTAACATAAAACTATATACAACATTAACAGCTCTCAGTGTTGAGATTCTCAGGAAACCTCCAGTCATTGCAAATGTGTTATTTCACAATGACTTTGATTATAATGTAATACAACATGTCACGTTACACACTTCACTGAATTTTCATGCAATACTTAATGTGTATGGTTCGTGTAATTGTTGAGATGTAATTGTTCTAGCTCTTTAACAGGCTACAATAACACTCAGCTTAATTCCAGGGTCGGACATGCACCGTCATAAAACTGTTCTTCTCTGTGTAGAAACGATTTATAAATTAGTAATTCATAATTCTAGAGATAATCCTTTTCGAGATAACATGCCGCAAGGTACATTGACATTTTTCCATTGTGTTACTTTGTTTGTGCAATTTTCAAATAATACAAGTTCTCGTCAGTTATTAAGGTATACAATGCAAAATTTAGCAACAATATCATGTCACATACCTTTAACACTAAATGTTCTACCTATTATGTTTTCATTTTACTTTATGAATAAAGTGCATCTGTTAATATGTCACATCTTAAGATGTAATATAATTGTATTTAGCGAGTTTAAAAATACAAGTATTCTGATATTTTATAGTTTCCACCATGATTACACACAGGATCCATGTAAAAAGAATTACAAATGCTCACTAAAATCCAATGTAGAGACATGAACCATTAGCGATCTTGTTATTGACTATATAGAAATGAATTCCTTTATAAAATTTAAGTCTGTATGTCATATTCTTTTCAAGATAACATACAGAGAAACAGACGGATAGACCAAGAGACAATGCAACATACACGCAGGCAAATAGACAGAAATGTATTTTTCCAGCTTCACGAGTTAGGCTTCTCTAACGCTCATCCAACAACCTAGGAAGGAATAAGACATACTACTACAATATAATTAATGCATATGTTTGCTTGCGTCAATTATAAAAACTAAAGCCTAAAAAAATCTCATTTTCCATTATATTTAGCCACCCTCTTTTAGTAATATAAACAGTTATCTTTTTAAAGACACACCAATATTAAAAGTTATGTTATTATTGTGAAACGATCTTCCTTAGAGGTAATTTGACTTTCCAACAAACTCCTGTTTATAGAGCATGAAATAAATGTGGACACTTATGATTCTAAATTACGAGGGAGTACCCAAAAAAAACCGGAATTATTTTATAAAAATTATATATTATCAAATTTTTTACAATACGACCTTATCTCCTTCAAAATAATCTCCATTACAACTAATACACTTGTCCCAACGGTATTTCCATTGATCAAAACATTTTATGTAGTCATCTTTAGAAATGGCTGCAAGCTCGAACTTGGTTTTTTCCTAACCAACGCTGTCAAATCGTTGACCTTTCAAGCCTCTTTTCATGTGTGGAAATAAAAAAAGTTGCATGGAGCGAGGGCAGGCGAGTAAGGTGCGTGGGGCAGTGGAACCAAGCCGTTTTTGGCTAAAAACTGCCTAACTGAGATGGCTGTGTGTGCCGGTGCGTTGTCGTGGTGGAAGAACCAGTCTCCAGTCTGCTTCAAATCGGGTCTTTTCTGGCGAACTTTTCGCTGAACCGAGCTCCAAGTTAACCCACTACTCTCTGATAGTTCCTCAATTGTCTGTCGACGGTCGGTGAGCACAAGTTCACGAATTTTCTCAACATTTTCGTCCGTTCGAGAGGTTGATGGACGTCCAGAACGAGGTTTGTCTTCAATCGACATGTCGCCATGTTTAAATCGAGCGAACCACTCGTAGACCTGAGTTTTCCCCATAGCATCATCTTTGTAAGCTGTATTCAACATTAAAATAGTTTCTGCAGCATTTTTACCAAGTAAAAAACAAAATTTCACAGCTGCACGTTGTTCACTTAAACTTACCATGACAAAAAACGAAACAAGATCAAAACAGGGTTAGCGAAAACAGTCACTACGAACGAACAGAATGCACTAGGAAAACGGAACTGGGGTCACTGATCTCGCAATGGGTTGCGCTACACACGCCTAGCGGCAGGAATGTGTTATACACGCTGCCGGCTGCCAGCAATACAATTCCGGTTTTTTTTGGGTACCACCTCGTATAGTTACATATGTAAGATAATTAAAATAAAATAATTATTGTACAAGTATACAGTACTTTCAGTTTATGACAAAATATGGCACGTCTTCAATTTCAAACAATGTAGAATTATTTTTTAACCTATCTATATATATATAAAAATGAATGTTTGTATGTTTGTCCTTTATGGAATCGTGAACTATTGGACCGATCATGAAGAAAATTTGTACGTATATGTATTTATTCCACGGAGAAGGTTGATAAGCTATGCCCATCCCTTTCCCGATTCAGGATTCCGCCCCACTGGTTACAGAAATACCCATAAGAAATGCATTGCAGCAAACATATGTTAACGTCTTTTCAAATTTTGAATCAGCTGTTTTGTAAACATATATTACACTTATAGTTTTAAAGCATAGAGTAAGCTTAAGAGAAACGACAAATTTTGTTTAAACTGTTTCTGCAATCACTGTTAAACATAGACTTTACTATCCAGATAATACAATTCAAATTTGACGTAAAAATTCACCTTTAACTGCAATATTTATTTAATATAAACCATGCTCATGCTTGATCAGAAGAGCAATGCAGATATCATAATTACTATCTTACGTTGGCTACAAATATAAAGAATGTTATAAAATCAACCTTAGTTGTTTTTTTTGACAGAAGTATGGTTCTCAAAACTCCGTGTGTACATATTCTCTCGATCGAGACAACAAAGCAAGCTCAATCGTGGCATCGGAGATATAACTAATTTAATCTAAAATTTATTATAGTAAAAAAAAAATTTACTAAGTAATATAAGGACTTCGGTTCTTAAGATTTGCGTGCGAAGCCGTGGGTAACAGCTAGATAGAGGCAGGAATATGGTACATACCTTCATAATACGCCCAAGAGGCTCACGATGGAACGACTATCAATTATCTCAGCAATGTTTAGAATGTGATAGAAAAAGAATAAGTGAATATAGTGTACTGTTTTCAACGGGAAATTGCGTGCGAAGCCGCGGGCAACTTTTGCAAAAAATTATTGAAATGCGCAGCAAAGCGCGCCGGGCCCGCTAGTAACAAATAAAATTTTAAAAATAAACACATTACGGGTTCCCAAATACGTTATTCACGTTGAAAAGATAATATTAAACTTATTAGTCGTTTTTACAAATATTTTTCTGAAATTAATGGAAATGGGTATAATAGGATAAGATAAAGTTATAGTTCTACCTGTCACGGGAATTTATCCAAAATATTATCACGGCAGAATTGGAGCCTCCCTTCCCCAATCTTAAATAATATTAAAGGCTTATATACGCAGACGCTGTGGGTCCAGACGGTTCACATATGGCGGGCGTATGTGATTCTGTCACCACAGGTTTCAGCCACTACGAAGGCCAGGGAGAGGCCCCGAGTGACAAGCTGTACACCTCAGTCACGCTCAGGCCGCAGTGACTCGGAGTATATACATTTTTCAAATTTTGTTTCTGTTTATTTATAAAAGATTCGGGTTTTTCCTCACGCAGCCTCGTAGTTCACTGTTTTGCTTTTGTTAAACTTCTGTCATACGAACTGTGATACTCTTGAGATTTATTGTGATGTTTAATTGGTTTTAAGATCAGTGTTTGGACATATATGTTGTATAGCACCGACTCTGTTTGTATTTTGTAATAAATTATAGTTGGATCATTACAGGATTACAGGATTCTATTGTTGGAGTTTGAGGATTATAGGTATCTTCTCGCCAGGGGTCCTTCAGGCATTCCTAATCCGAAATATGTACCACGGAAATAAAACCACAAACCAGGATACATCAATGTTTTGTTATGCTAATTTTCATTTAAAGGCAATTGTTTATGGTTATGACATATTTGTTTCTTTATTTGTTTCTTTATTTGTATACTTTTATTTCTTCTAATTTCATTAAAAACATTAGATAATTTTGTTAAATCTTTAATTACCTTGATACACTGATCTCTTGCAAACTCGTAACCTGGGTATTGTAGCATTGTGTGATCGAGTGTTTCCCGTTGGCCTTGCGTGCAGCTTAGACATAAAGGTGTGAAATAAATGTTATTGTTATATAGTCTAGAATTTACCCTGGCATGTCCAAATCTTAATCTAATAATGTTTACATCTTCCCATCTCTAGAAGTCTGCAGTAACATACCATCGATTATGGGCAGTCGTTGTCTGAATTTGCTTGTACCATTGCACTTTTTGAGAAAGTTGGTACACCTGTTCATGTGCTGCAGCCGATTCTCTCCGTTGGAAGGCTTTGAAGTCATCTGGTGGAATGTAAATATTTGTTACCTTACTGCCGTTATTTATGGCGTCTTTAGCTAGGTTATCTACATGTTCATTATAGTACATACCTGTGTGTCCTGGAATCCTCTGAAGTTTCATTTTTACCACTTTCAATAACTTCATGGATAATAGTCACCGGGATACCTTCTCCTTTATATCTATTATAAACATTAGCAAGTGCTTGTATAGCTGCTTGTGAGTCAGTGAGGATTACTATATTTTGCTGTTATATTGACCTTAAGGTTTGTATTGTTTTTAAAATAGTCAGGAGTTCAGCTGGTAACTGGAAAACTGTTTTCCTAATGAAAACTTACCATTGATATAAAGCTATGGTGCATAGTAAGCTGCACCTGTCCCGGATATGGATTTTGAACCATCTGTGTAGTAGTGCAAGTGTCCCTCATACGTGTCATTGATTAATTCCATACATGCTTGTTTGGTAATTGTGCTATTGCTTACCTTTTGTGATGTGTGTGGTTTGTCTAAGTTGTGCTTAAATTTGACATTGTTGGTTATCATTAATATTGGATTTCTGAAACCCCAAAAGGTTATATTAACTTCTTTGGGTACTGTCTGCGTGTTGGGGTTAAGATGATTAATTTATAATATAAACTTGAAATTAACTGAACCTTAAAAATTAATTATTGATAATACGGTACGGCAAAGCAAAAACCTGTAAAATCCACATAAGTGGTTTTTAAATAACCAAATTAGCGTTAAAGGTTCATATCGGAAATGATCTCTAATTAGTGGGTCTTTACAGCAATATATTTACACATACTCTAAACTGAATATGGGAACTTATCTTTAAAATAAAGTTTTAATTAAATGTTTGTCTTTATGGTATAGTTGTACTCATATAAGTTTATAGTCACATAACATTAATTAGGTTGAATGTTTGGTATTAGACGTGATATAAAGCCACAATTGTAGATAGTAACTAGAAAACACATGAAAAACACGTAACTAAGATATTTAAGTTATTCATATCCATGGAAACAAGGAAAAGAAAAGACTTTAGTTGTTTTATTATGTTCAATATTTTAGTAAGAAGTCTCAAATTCGCAGCGTAGAGTGTAATCATTACCTAAAATGCAACGAGGACCAGGGCCAGGATCATGATTTGCAGGTAACATACTGTTATTGTTCAGAAATCACGGATTCATATTTACCATCTCTCGTCACCCAAACCAATTTAGATCTCTGCTTTAGTGATTAATTATACCACAATTCAAAGAATAGAACTTATTTAAGATAGTGCGATTACAATGTATACTAATTTTTAATCCTCATTTTCTTTTTTATTGATTTAATATTTTTGACTAGAAATATTACTGCAGTCATGAAATTCCATTGATTGGTTTTCTACAAACGGTAGTACATTTTTTGGGCTATTGTTAACCCCCGTACCCAATGCGTTCAGGTCGAAATGTTTGACTATTTTTCTCAAATAGAACAAGTATTCATATGAATTTGGATCTGTTTTTTTACATACTAATAGTATGTAGTATGTATACAAGTACTAACATCCGAAATTAGATTATTTGAGGAACGAGCAAAATAACTGAGACATCAAATAATCAAAATCAAAGTTGGCGGTAATCTAAATAAAACTTGTTATATATGAACAAAATATAAAAAGTTTTTGGAATTTACACATAAGCAAAAGAATTTATCTAATGTCTAATTTAGAACATTTAGAAAATTACAAAAATTCAAAAAAATCTTGATATGCTAATTAATGACAAACATGTTTTAGCATTACATTTTTAATTTTAAAAGCTTTCGAAATATGTTTACTATATATATAAATTAAGGACTAAATGTAGCTACCGATTTAGTTAAAACACCCATTAATTAATTATTATTGTAATTAATTGATTATTATTATTATAGTTAATTTATTTCGGTTATATGTTTTATTTTTATATGATGTACCTTAACCTAGTACCTGAAGATGAATTCTCTAAATTTGAAATTCTCATGGCAGTAAGAAAACACAAAAAAAATTTTATATGTGGTTTGTAGCTTTTAATGTTTTTATTTAATTTAAAAAAGTTACCCTGTTGCCATACGTATGTTTTACAGCCGTAATAATATTTCGTTGTAGGCTGTATTTTAACAATGAGTAAACATTAATTTATGTTAACTGCTATATACTAGGAATCCTTAAATAATTTATTTTAAGTTGTTTATTAAATAAAATAACTGATATAACCATGCGAATGTTGAGTTCAGCTTAATTTCACCTCCGCTTAGCGCAGCGTCTGAAATCAGACGTTATCAGATTTGGATTATGGAATCGGGACTCAACGTCTGTCAGAAGAGATCGAAAGAGTATACAGAAATATAGCAGTTTTTTGAAGCTGATTTCAGGAATAGTTATATTTACTTTATTATAGTAGTTCATAATTCCTTGTTAAAAAAAGTCAATAGTAGTTAGGAATCAAATCTTTATTGCAGAGAATATTAAATTAAATAGAAATTCAATAAATTATAATTAAACTGAGAGTTTCATAACACAACCCTCTCAAATAGCCATTTATTTGCTCCTACTCATTCATTCATCACCAAATACTCCGACTTCAATCAGGTACCATTCAAATGATCATAATGGCCTCTCAATATATTATCAATACCTCGTGTAAAGTATGAGTGCGTGTGACACTAAACAGCGTTTCAAACGAGTTGTAAATGTTTTGAGCGTTCGGGAAATGTTTATATCAATTTTATATCTGTTCATCAGATGAACTCAAGCCTGCGAGAGCAAGCGTTCAGGAATCGTCGTCCTGTTTTTTGTAGTGTGGTGGTTCTCCCTTTCATAGTACGAGGCTATTGGTAAATTCACATTTTGACATACAGTATACAGATATTTTCCATATCTAGAGGCTTGGGAGATGTAGTAGGTGTTAACTTTTGAAAGCAGGCCTGCACGGCTTTTGGAACTTTAGAATGACTGGGAATGGATGTTTTTACAGTTTTAGCATTAAATAATCGTGTGTTCGAGCCAACACGTTACAAAACCAGTCCGTTAGTAGAGTAGTATTTGGCTAAGGACCTCTAAACATGAACGCCTGGTACTCGTGATCACCCAGTCACCTCTGAGAGCTCGTGAGACAGCCAAGAATGAGCCACATCCAAAAAAATTCTCTTTAATAGCAGTAGAATTTTGGAATATATGAAAATCTAAAAATTCCCAATATCCGACAAATTTTACGGTCTGCCATTAGCCGGGAGATCCTAGAGACTTACAAAACGTCCCTGGATCGGGAACTGTCAGAAGCTAACACCTTTCAAATTTGAAAGATGTTAGAGGCGTCTAGGTTCCAAATATCAAGCGCTACTAGGCACCGGAAGCACCAAGATCCCAGAAACTCCAAGAGAGCAGGAGCTGAAACAGACCGAGAGGTGTCATAATTTTAATTCTTCAGAAGCCGCCTGCAGTATCAGGTTAGGAGCTGGTAGAGTGTGAGGGTTCCAAGGATTTTGGCCTCCCAAAGACAGCTAACTACAGGAGATCAGGCAGCTCTCAGAGGATGAAAGATCTTAGAGGCTAAGATTTTTTAAGGGCCGGGAAATTCCACAGTTGCTCTCCCGAGACTGAAATATCTTAGAGGAATGCAGCTCCTAAAAGCTGGGAACTCATAGTCTAGAAACTACCCTAAAACTGGAAGCTGGCTGGGGCCAGAAGCACTAAAATTCCGACTATTTACATTGTTTCAGAGTTATTTTAATGTAAAATCTTGATGCTTATAAGAAACAATGAGGTATGGAGAAGTAGGTTTTAATGCACACGCTATTTTAACTGCAAAGTAAATCTATCTTAATCTCGAGACCGGTGAGGTAATAAATAGTTAGATGGGTTGTAAAATTACTTGAATTTACCACTAGAAATATCTTAGGAGAGCAGAATTACGTACAAGTAAACCTTGTTGAGTGACATAAAACTTCGGGGGTTGGAAATGCGTTATAATTTTGTGAGCAACCATAGAAGTTAAGTATGCTTGAAACATGACTTTGCTGATGATTAATATTTAAACCACCTACTTCATATTCTCATAATAAACTAAAGTATCAAGCAGGATACCATATATGTCGTGTGGAAAATAAAATTTGTGAATTAATTAGATCTAATTTTAACGTTCAGAAAGAAGTATACATACTTCTTAAAAGGTGCAATAAGATTTTGACTGCGCTTTATTTTGTAAAAAGTCCAAGAGTCTTTTTAAAATTTTAAAGTCATATCTGAGAGTTTAATACTGTATGATATAAAATTAAAATATCAAAGAGCTTTTTATTGATAGAGAGCGGTTTCTCAAGAAATAGATTATACATGTGAAGAAAGGTTTTAAGTCCTCTGCAAATATATATTAAAATTTAATATTATATTCAAGGCCCAAACGGCGTAAAAATCCTTATTTTTAAACTCGTCTAATATAAATATAGTAGTTATACTCTTAGGAAAAGAAGCTTAAAATTTGAACCTAGTCCTATAAGGAACTTTGCACTGCTTCTGGAGTGACAGGATATTTTGGAAAGGTAAGGTTAGGGGTAGGGACCGCCTCATATTGAGATCTATAAAAAATAATTTAGGGTAGTAATCTTATGTCCCCTCGAAAGAGGGGGAGGCCAGCTTTGAACCGGCCTCTTCAGTCAAAGCAGGTAGGGGGTGGCACACCCTTTTGTATAGGCAGGCAAGAAACTTTGACTCTTAGAAAGCAAACCCTACCAACTCCAACAGGCATCTGCCGCAATAAGATGTCGAATTAACCTGATCCCAAGAGTCTTGAAATTTGCGGTTAGTGATGTTCCGCTTCTGGACATCCATAAGGTAGGCGAGATTTAAGTGACACATCGGTTTTTGTTGTGCCTAGTGGTAAGTTCAACTGGAAGGTATAAAACAGCCAGAAGTAATCCCTGCTGGGTTGTAGATATAGTTATACAAAGAGATATCACAACTGTGTTAGAATAAATATAACAGTTTTTTATGCAGAAATTTAAAACGTCTCTACCATGATACGTATATTAATGTAAAATATTAATTTGTTAAAGTACAGGAGAGTAATCAATGTCAACTTTGCAATGAGTATAGAAAGTTAATTAAACCAGTACTGCAACCCTACTAGTGTTAGGACAAATGTTTGAACATTGCAGACTGGTTATGAAAATAGTTATAGCCTAAGTTTTGTCCGCGGCATACAGGTGTGTTGATTAGTACAAGTAGATCGGCGTAGACTATTTCAAAATTAAAAGTAATAGTATTTAATCCTCATCCTCTCAAACCTACTTTTCAAATAATGTATTGTTTATTTAATAAGTTATAGCTACAGTAAGTTATTTGCTCTAAGGAACTTTACACCTGTAAAGAATGTTACAGGTCTGCATAGAATGTTATGTAGACTATTTAAGTTAGATACATCAAAGTGAAAGCTCGAATCTAAAAAGGTTCTTTTCGTTGAAGTTATACTATTTTGCAATGACATGACATATCGAGTATTGTGCCTGGATATTTGATCTAAATTATTATAAATTATCACTTTGACGTTAATAGAAGACGAGAAATAAAACATGTTTATCTCTATAGTATGTATCTGTTAGGGTAATCTGATAAAAAATTCGATTTAATATTAATATTAGTCATGACTTAAACAAGCAAGTGAAGGTAAAAAGTATTAAAAACAAAGATTAAAAATACAACAGTGTACAAATATTAATATATTTTAAATATCCATAGAAACAACAAAGAACAGGTACTACAAAGTTTTTGTTAAACTCAATAGTGTTATTTACAAAATTTGTTGAACACACGGTTATAGAAGCACGACCTGGAACAAGTGAGATGACCACAGGCTTGACAAGGACCAGGACCTGTTTCATTGTTCGTTTTAATGTTCAATTTGTTCAACACGCAGTACGCGGAAAATTTTCACCCGGAGTACGCTAACGAAGACCAGGATCGAGACAAGTAATTAATTATAGATGAGTTACTTTATTCATTTACAATTCTTTGTTTGATCATTGATGATACAAAGTTTTTTCTTTGTTTTTTCTTAATGAAATCAATTATTTCCATCTTAGATTTATCGATAGTTAAAAACAGCAAATACAGTGGAACAGTTCCATTTGCAGTTAAAAGGATTATCATTTTAATTGAATTATGCAATAGGTTTTTTGTCTTGTTTTATATTCACCTACAAATAACTTTCGTATTTTTTGTGGGCGAACCGTAAACACTTGTGATTTATTGTTTTTAAATCCCTTCAGTACTCCAAGTGTACAGAAAGAATCAGTTTACAACTATTGTCCTGAAATTCACTAAAGGTTTTAATATTCATTCCCACATATTTTATATAAAGGGTAAAGATTACCAAGAGAACTACTTACTTAAATGTGTCTGAGAGAAATATTTCAGGCATTTTATACTAGTTTAAGTATTGAAAATAATTTTAAATTAGTAAATGTTAGCTCATTTAGGATTTAAATTCAGAACGTATTGCGTTAATTTGTTTAATCTGAATGATTTCTAAATACGGTGTTGTACAGATTTGAGGAGAATTATGGTCTTTATCTTTTAATTTATTCAATTAGATGATGATATTACCACCAGAGCTCTCTTCCACTTTACAACAGCCGATTGAAATTGCCAATTTAAATTATACGGTTATAAAAACAACTTCTTAGATTCATATGTCTCTATGTAGTTTATTTTCCACTATTAATGATAATTTTCTTAAGAAAGTAAATGAAAATTCTATATTTGGAAATAATGCCCGGGTTCTACTTGCTAGAGAACTTTTTGAAAAAATTGTTTATCGGGATAAAGTTGTCATTACACCCTGTCAGGAAAGTCAATCTACTGCAAAATCAGATGGGAACCATTAATATAATTGTTAAGAAGTGCCGAGCCATCTAAACTTATAGGTTTTGCAGTTTATACCAAGATACCGGGGTAACTAAGGCTCTGATTGTTACATGTTCATTTTACTTTAATCAATAAATGCTACTATAAATTGCTATTCAACATTTTCTCTTATTAATGACTGAGTACCATAATTTTGTACACAATAATCTTTAATTTATACACAAAACAGTAAAACTCAATTAGCTTTGAAATAAGATAGTGAAAATTCCAAACTAGATATTTAAAGGGCCCCGAACATTTCGTATTGGAACGTGAGGATGCGGATGCATTCGTTTAAATTTATAGAAAAAACACACTATATTAAATCATATTATTGGCTTCACTCGACTTTAAGGTCATATCAGATTTGATTGCTAACTATCGAAACCATTGTACTCGTCAATGTTATTGAGAAACATCTACTTCAACAACATGCAGAAACTCGCATAAGGACTTTAAATTTATATTCTCTCTAAGATTATTTTTAGTTTTGTATAGTCTGTGTGTTGTTGTTTTAGGCGAGTTTACTACGAGTACTTCCAGTATTTATGGTTTATAGACTTCTAGTCTACTAATCTTCACTTTTTTCTACTGCAGCTGCAATGTTGATCAAGATGCTGACACTACGCGTGTAAGTCGACATTGACGTGAAGGGAAGTCAATTTTAAAGTTTTAGTAAATTATTAAGTTAGTATGCAAAAATTCAAAGAGCATTGAAAGCATTAGGCCTACCCCAAGCATACCAACATTAAGTTCATTATTACTCTATTTTGGCTGCAACGTGGCTAGATATTATTTTATTTTATCACCTAGAAGTGGTGCTTTGTAGGTTTAAATTAATACAATTAAACTTATTAGTATAATTTTCGAATCGAATATTTATTACTACAACCTCAGTTACATCCAACCCCATGTGTCTTGTTGATTCGGTACAAAGACTATAACTTGATAAGCAACACAATTTCTCATTGGTTCCCGTGAAATGTGAACATTTCTTTTCTGGATGATTGATTTTTCTGCTCATCTCCCAACATGATATATAGAGAATAAAATAAACATTGTTTACAGTATATATTCTCCAGTAGATTTTCGCGTTTTCTCTTGGAAATTGGATTAGGAAATACCTCCTCTAATGCTTTTCTTCACGGAGCTTATGCACCTTTCGTCAAGCTTATTCTATTTCAACGCTTTTATTAGTTGCAATAGTGTCAAAAACATTTGTTTTATATTTTAATCTACTAATATCATAGCCAATATGCTATATTAGATGCATTTATATATTCATAGCTAATTATAATTCTTCAGTTATGTTTTTCTTATGCGAAATAATACCTGGCTAAAAATTAAACTCCAGTAAACACATTTTCTCAACATTATCACAATAATTTCATATCATATTTCCAATTTATAACACCAATTACTAATAACAGTGCAGATTTCTAACCTCTTTTTCTAATAAGAAATGACAGAGCAATTTTATTATTTATTTCCGTGCTACTCCCTGCATTAAACTTCTTCGTTTTCATATCAATTTAAAAAAGAGTATCAATAAAACCTAGAATTCACTGCAAAATTTTATTTTTTGTTGAATTTGTTTAATATATTTCCAGTTCAGGAATCATAACAAGGATATTACTTGAATCTTTAGGTAAAAATTTCAACAATGGCATAAACTAATATAATTAAGACCCTTTATGTTTAACCTCAGGGTTACTAAATATATTGCTTCACACAAAACCTGTACGTAATATGTATGCTACGATATCTTTCCATACTAAAGGGAATGTTATTTTAAAACGATATGAAAGTGAGAACAGTTTTAATCTTGTTGTGCATTTAGAGAACGTAACAATAAGTTGTTACTAAAATGTTGTTGTTCTAAGAAACTGGTGTTTAGTTTCTCTGAATATGTATACTGATCCATTTAATATTAAGAATTAAAAGGAATTTATGTTGTATATTTACTCTATACCTTCTCAAATCTAATATTTATCCTATGCATTCTCAAAACTAACATTTACTCTGTAACTTATCAAAACTTTTCTTTACTGCAGTAATCTTTATGTAAAAATGTACCTACACATGTAAATGTAAATTTTAACATAAATAATTAACTCTAATTTTTTTTTATATATTTTTATGAAGCTACTCAAAAAACATTTCATGATCTATATTAGTCCTACTTGATCCTATATGTGAATTTGGATTATGTATGAATGAAGTATTATAAACTAAAATAAATATTTAATATAAGTACTCTTATAAGGATATTCACTTACTGTTATATAGTAAAAAGTAATTCTTGTCAAATGTTTTAATCTGTTGAGGAGTAATGACGTATCTACCTCGGGTCTAATAGAGTAAGTAACATTATGATTAATGGACTCCAGGGAATAAAGAACACTTAATAGCTGTATTTAATCAACATGTATTGAAATATTATAAATGACAGAAATAATATTTTCATGCACAATCTGGGAGTTAAAACTGTACTTATTTTAGAATTTTGACACTATGTAGTAACTTTTAAACTCGAAAAAAATTCACAATCAGTGTACTCATAAGCAATTTTATTCTTTTTCCTTTTATGTTTATAAACGAAGGATTTTTGAGTCCATGTACCTCATTAGGATCACTTTAGTTCAGATAATCACTCATTTTACTGGGGTATTATATAACGATGATATTTACTTTACTCCAGTATAATAACTGAGCATATGTACAAAAAGAAGGGTTGTAGCAATAAAATTCCTTGAAAACTATGCGGCAAAGCTGTGATTATATATAATTTCGCTAGGAACTAGCACCTTTAAGCAATAATTACATTAAACGTTTTCCAGTCGAAATAATAAGTAAGAACGCCACAATAGACTATAATCAGCTGTAATATTTACTATTTGAACAAGCCTATGGTGGACTGCTAAAACCGTCATTACTCTTTTGACGGTTATAACCGTCAGTACACTTTGTAACCACTTTTAGCTACTCTTCAACAGGTTAAATATATTTTGTTTAATTAGAATTCAGCTAATTAAAAGCTCTCATATGACATTTAAATATTTACGTAATAAACGAAAGTCGTTAAAAAGTATATAAATTTATAGATGAAACGTCGACTTCTTGGAAATGAAGCAATATTAAGCGTCAATTGTAAATTTTTATTTTGAATTTAATACATATAAATAATTATATTTAAATGAAAATGAATTTTATATGCGTATTAAAGAATACACGATTAAAATTTTACAATTTAAATTCATTTTCCTTAAGGGCCGGCGATTTACTACGCTTAATTACTGTCATATCTACTTCAGCCCACACAGCAATTGCGACACTATCCATTTATGACCGGTAGTTTATTTTATTTGTCTGGGTATGATTGTGGCTAATCCAACGGGTTTTCTTAGAGCACATGAACATGGTTAAATAGATGGGCTTTATCTCTAATGTACTAGATTAATTTTTATAATTTGCTATTGTGGTTCTTAGTTACAGGCATAGCATTAACATAATAAGTAACTACAATTTTACAGTTACTTAATAGGCCTACAATTAAAGAAAACCCCTAACTATAAACCATAAAGAGATGCAATAGCATTAATTTATAAGAATGTGTGATTGATACTATGTTATTGCGGATTAGATTATCAACCATGATTGGACGATGTTTAAGATTTTTATTTAGGAATAGATATATAATAGGAATAGTAATTTTGTATTATGAGGCTTAGTAAATAGGTTGAGCTTGGTGGTTTTGAAGAATCTTGATTACATTCATTTTATTATATTTTTATCGTAATTAATATTTTTAAAGTCATTTTAAAAACACATCAAGGTTACATCAAGTTTGTTTGATCGTTGTGACATTTGTATTACGATTATTTAATTTGTTTATATTAAATTTAAAATATGCCTAACTTACCGTTTAAAAAGTATGCGATTAAATTATAAAGTAATAAGTATTCTTAGTTTTAGAAAAATAAAATATATAACATAATGTAAAATGTATTATTAGATGTATTTCCTTCCATTTTCAGTATAGCAATATCGTTACATTTTTTACTGGGTACGAGCGCATATTTTGGAAAATAATTATTTAAAAATAGTATATTTTAGAGGCAATAAAGTTAAATCTGTATTCTTAGAAAACGATCGATTCAAATACTGGATCACGTCGAGTACCGCTGGCTTCGGATTTGTTATGTCTTTCATAATCGTTTAAATATTTTTATTCCGGTAATTGTTTATCCACCAGTGAGTAATTTTTCAAAAAACCACGGTATTATGAGAACTTTTAAGTAAGTGTCCAGTATCGTTCATGTCCTAAATAATTTTTGTACTATTCTTCGTCCTCAAAATATTTCGGAATGGTTGAATTCTTGTTATCGTTTTAACAGCAATTATGGTACACAGTGGATTATGCCTGTATTAATCTTTGTTCTAAATATATTATGGGTTAATTTTATTACATCGTGATCGGTATTGTTTAGCTACTATCATCTTATCTCAAATATTTCGTTCAGCCCGATTAAAGTATATTCTATAAGGTAAATATTGTGCATGTTAACCTCTTATAATCAAATTGCAAGATTTTTATGAAGATTAGAAGTAATAATAATTACAGATCAATTGAAAGCTCGTTATAAGACGTAAAAATTTCAATTCTCATTATTTTAAATATTCAGCACAAATTAGGGAATAGGTTAAACTAAGTTATAACACTTTAGACAATGTATCATTGAATAAAATCCAATAAAACCAGTATTTTCCTAAAGTACTGTACATAATTATTAGGAATAATACGGTAAAATTTATTTCACCTATATTATTCTATGAAGGACCCAAACAATAAAAAAATATTTAAAAATCGTTCATCTTTGGAGATTATTAAAAATGAGTATCCACACATTAATAATGTAGCATAAATATTAATATAAATTTACACGTGGAACTATCTCATTATAACATTTATAACTATGTTTTATTCAAAATTTTGTCAGAGTAAAATGTTCGGGTTTGGGCAATCAGATAACAAGCCATCTGTTTAGTGCTAGTAGTAGTCGTGAAGTCAGCAATATAAGAGACCGGTGAAACGGAAGCAGCAATTTACATGAAATATTATTTTATATCCATGGAAACAACTTAGCATTTGTATAATTTAACATTTTAAAATAATCCTAAAGTGTTACGTCGCTGCAGTTTTTCAAAGTTTGCTCAATTCACAACTAGCCCTGGAAGTAGCATCAGGAACATGATGTGATGTTTAGAAGCAGGTCAGGACCAGGACTGATATGGATGAGTTACTTTAATTCAATATAAATCATAGGTTTTATTCACTATTTCTCTTTACACAAAGCAGTTTACATCCTAGTTTTAGCGATTATTTACAGCCCAAAACACTAGAATAGTTCTTTTGCAGTGCTAATAGAAGTAAAAATTAATTATAGTTCATAAAATAAGTTGTTATGTATTGTGTAAAAACTACTAATTAATGTTTGGTGCTGTGTATAATCCTCTCAGTACCCAAAAGAGTTCAGGGAGAATATGGTTACATTAATCCGTAAACTTCAGAGAACAAAATATAGGCAGGCAGGCAGCTGCTAGGCCGGGATCGACCAATGCAACCCCAAAGAGAGCAAAACAGGATGGTGGTACAGGATTGGTCTTAGTGCTAACGCGGCCCAGGTTGCCCTTGCACAATTGGAAGGGGCCAACACTGGCCATCAGTCATTTTTTGCCAAGGAGGCTCTACTATCAAGTTCATACCTCTAGTTAAGTTCTAAATGATGTTTACATATGACTGAATCAGGGACTACAACTGCGAGGGGAATATAGTTATTGATGCAGTGCAGTCTTTCGATCGGAGAGTCTTGTGATTTTCATTCTGAGCTATTGTAGTGTCTTTATATATCCGAGATTAGACCTGGACTAACGTTTGGGGCTGTTGTCTGGTGGCTAAATACTCATCCTTACGTACTGCATCCCAAGGATAATCTGTCTCGCAATAACCGGAGGTACACCAACTGACCCGGTTATTGGCTTAGATGGTTGTCTTAATCTATATAATATCTGTATTGTAATATTAAGGATGGCGTTTACTCCCTTTAGTAGGAAGGGCCTTATCTAATATAAAGCTATAAAAGAGTTGTTAAACGACCATGCTGATTCAGTGTATAGTGTGCTACACATGACTTCTAATATATCTCAACGTTTAACCTTTGATCAACGGGTTTCACAGATCAACGCCATACACGGTGATCCCTTATATTTTCTTCTTATATAAACAATAACCAAAACAATAATAGGCATTACATATTTTTGAAATTGAGCGTAGCAAGATTTTATTTACAACAAAATTGAAACTGATATTAATTTATGGGAAAATGGGCTCGAATGTTGACATCAAATTTAATTATATTGATAAAAAATATAAGAAAATTTTAATAATATATACTTTGTGCTTTAACACCCTCTTAAAAACTCTTACGAACAGTATAAATCTGAAATTTCATCTTCTCGATTTTTAATCTTAAACGCAAACTACAAAATGGCCGTTCATAAAGGCTTTACAAGCAAAAAGTAGAGTTATTAAGTATTTATCATTACATTATAAATTCAAAAAGAAGTAGTCCAAATATAAATGTACAAAGATTGAATATCTCGCCCAGCAAGGACAAAGGTTTGTTATGCTTTAAAATAACCTTAGTTTTTGAAAATGTACCTAAATGGTAGTACTCGTATTTTTAAGCTATTACCACAAGAAATTAATGCTTAAGTATTGCATCATACCACTATTTTAGTCAATAAATGCGTTGCGTTGTTCATTGTGCTCTTAGATGTACACACAAATGCTAGGATATTTATCATTCCACTATATATTCTGACCTATTATCCATAACTGGGGTTTACGTGTGTCGCGTGTGCATGATACCTTATTTCATAGATAAAAGTCTTTAAACAACATCCTTTAATTGGGACATTTTAATCATATAATTAATTTATAAATTGGAGTCTAATTTCTTAATAACTAGATTAGTTAGGTTATAATGATACAACATGTAATACCTTATCTAGATTGATTTAAATCATAATTTGAGATATTATACTCATTTATGAACTTCCTTTCTTTGAAGGCTTCGTGAGGAATTCATAACTAGCGTATGATTATAAAACAATAAATAGGATTCTCTAACATTGTTTTACTTGACACGCTTTCATCATATGTCATATGTCGCTTTCATTAATGATATCTCTACTTTGAGGCATTACATTATTAAATTTATTATACGGCACGATACTTTTATTAATTCATAAGGAATTTATTGCTATTGTACGATCATGAATCGACGTAGAGTATTATCTTACAATGCGACTTTATTGCCTATTGAGACACTCGCCTATTAAATAGGTTTTGTAGAAATGTCCAACAAGCTAACTATAAGGATAGTCAAGATATAATACACAAATTGGTTTAATATGTCATTGGTGCCATCTATATAAATGTTGTAAATAAATAGTCAGAGGATTAATAATCAAGTTAATATTTATTAATTAGCAAATACATACACATTCAGCACACCGACAATGTAACACGTGGAAGACGTACGGAAAAGAATAATAATATTTAACTATATCAGCTGTTGTAAAAGTTGGTGCATGCGCACGTTGATTTATTTGCCGTCGTAGTGTGTGTCTGTGTGAAACACCAATACACGCGGGTATTGTCAATTATTTACAACACCCCTCCTCAATATCTGCGTGGATCGGTTACTTCAGACCCAAGGTCCCACAATGTTGCCAGTGTTTGATTGATGGTAGCGATTTCGTGAAAATATCGGCTACCATTTCGTCCGTCGGTATATGTTCCACCTTGATCTGTCCTTCTTGCACTTTCTCTCGGATGAAGTGATGACGAATGTCTATATGTTTCGTCCGGGGGTGAAACATAGCATTTTCTGACATCATTTTGGCACTCTGATTGTCGCAAAGAATTGTGCCGTCGATTGACTCCGTTGCTCCCAATTCAACCAGTAGACGATTCAGGAAAATTGATTCCTTTGCAGCCTCGCCCAGAGCCATGTATTCGGCTTCGGCAGTTGATTGTGCCACTGTTTTTTGCTTTCTGGCTTGCCAGCTTATGGCTGCGCCGCCCAACAAGAAAGTGTATCCTGTGTATGACCTTCTGTCCAGTGTACATGCACCCCAATTCGCATCAGCGTAGCCTGTCAATTTTCCGATATTTCCATCAAAATGCAGGGAATGATTGGCTGTCCCTTTGAGGTATCTCAAAACCTTTTTAGCCGAACCCCAGTGATGATCGGATGATTTGTCGTTGAATTGTGCGAGCACACTCACGGTGTATGCTATATCCGGCCTCGTACATACCGCCAAGTACATCAAGGAGCCTACCAGCTCGTTGTACGGATGATTATTTGAAGATTTTCCTCGGTCTTCTGCTGTTCCCTCGATTTTTGTACTTGGCCTCGCTGGTATTTCCACCGGGTTACAGGAATCCATTCCAAATTTCTTCAAAATTTCCAGAACGTATCCTCTTTGTCCCATTTTGATCCCGTTTTGTTGATCAATTTCGATGCGTAAGAAATATTTGGCTTCTCCAAGGTCTTTTATGCCTATTTCTTTATTTATTCCATGTTTTACGTGATCCAGCAGCGCCTCATTGTCCGAAAATACCAAAATATCATCTATCCAGACAGCAATTACGATGATATTATTTTCGTGCTTCGCAGTAAATAAACACGGGTCTGATACCGTCGGTTTCAATCCAATTTTTCTTAAAATTTTGGTTAAATGGTCGTACCACATTTTTCCTGATTGCTTTAACCCGTAGATAGCCTTCTTCAAACTGCATACTTGGTTCTTTTTCTTTAATGCTTTCTGCATCTCCATAGCTGCTTTGTATGTCTTCGAATCACGTCTTTCAGTTCGTACGATGTCATTCACGGCCTCAGCTAGCCCCTCAGGCAGTTCCATGTACAGCTCTTCCTTGAGCTCACTGTTCAAATATGCCGTCTTGACATCCCAATGCTGAACTTTGGTATTCAACCCTGCTGCTAATGCCATCGCAGTTCTAATCGAGTCGAGTCTTGCCACCGGAGCAAATATATCGTCGTAATCAAATCCTGGTCGTTGAGTAAACCCTCGTGCGACGATGCGCGCCTTTCTGAGCTCGATTGTACCGTCTGGATTAAATTTATTCTTGAGTACAGTTCGTGTACCGATGACGTTCTTGTTTTCCGGCCTTGGCACTACTTTCCAAGTCCCATATTCGAGATGTGACTTCACCCCGTCCATGATAGCACGCTTCCACAGCTCAGCGTCATCTCCAGTTAATGCGTTATCTGTTTGCACGTCGGCATTGAACACTAACTCCTCGAAGATGTGTCTATCTTCGTTTTTGCTTTCATCAGAATCGCAGGAGTCTTTTTGCTCGCGGTGTCTCTTTCCAACTTGCACAAAGGATGATTCTAACGGCCTTTTCAAAACAGGACCTTGCTCGTCGTCAATGAATACGTCGTCGTCACCAGTATTCATATCTTTTCCGCGGCCTGATCCAGTGCTAGAGACACTTTCGGGTCTACGATACTTTCGTGGACGGCCTCGGCTGCCGGTCCGTATCTTAGGCGGTCTGCCGACTCTTTTTCCTTTGACGATGAAGATCTCCCCGTTTTCCTGCTCGTTGACGATTTCTTTTTCTTCTTCTTCTTCGAATTCAAGTGGGTCCAATTCGACCTTCGCGTAGATTATCTCTGGCTTGTCCTGAATTTTCGATTGTTGATTCTCAAAATTTTTATTTTTTATCGACTCTTCCAGTGGATCAACGTTGGCTCTCGATGACCCCATATTCTCGTCAAAACGTACATCTCGGGTCACGACCGTTTTTCCAGTATCTAGCCGCACTCTGTACGCTTTTGATTCCAGGTCGTATCCTATGAATCTACCTGCAGCAGCTCTCGGGTCCATTTTTCCAAGTCCGATTGTTTTATTTAACACGTACGCTCTCGAACCAAATATACGCATGTGTTTGAGGTCCGGCAACTTGCCGTGCCAAATCTCGTACGGGGTTTTTCCACCAATACATGTACTTGGACAGCGATTCCTGATATAATTCGCCGTCGCAATGGCTTCAGCCCAAAATGATTCTGGCATCCCGGTCTCGATCAGCATGCATCTGGCTGTATCCAGCAGCGTTCGGTTCTTCCTCTCCGCTACACCGTTCTGCTCAGGTGTGTACGGCGCTGACAGTCTTCTCTGGATCCCCTCCTGCTTCAGGTACTCGTCGAAATCTCCATTTCGGTATTCCCGACCGTTGTCCGACTGTAAAAATTTAATTTTTCGGCCAGTTAATGTCTCAACAAAATTTTTATATTCTTTGAACTTACCGAGTACTTCGGATTTCTTCTTCAAGAAATACACCTCGCACCACGTACTGTAGTCATCGGCAAACGTCACCATGTACTTCGATCCGCCGTTGGAATTTGCTCTCATTGGCCCGCAAACGTCGGTATGTACAATCTCCAGTGGCACTCTACTCCTGTCAACCCTTTCTGTGAACGGTCTGGCAGCCTGCTTACCGCGACAGCAAACGTCGCATACTGTTGCTTTGCCCTTGAACGACAAATTTATCCCGGTTGCCAGCTTCTCATCAAATAATTTATTGACTGCATCCATGTGTATATGCCCAAGTCTCCTGTGCCAAATTTTCGGTGAAATTTTTGCCCCTCTCCTAAAAGGTTTTCGACTTGACGTGTCCTCAGAATTTGCTTGCGCTCGCGTAACCACCTGCCCATGTTCAGTATTTTCTTCTCTTACAAAGTACAGGTCTCCCACTCTATCGGCGATAATCACGGTTTTGCCATCTGTATTACGTACCTCAGCTAATTTGTCATTAAAGATTACTGTATTACCTTTGTCAGTAATCTTCGATACCGACATCAGATTAGTTCTTAATTCCGGTACATACAGCGTGCCATGCAAGTTCGCTGTTGAAATAACTCCACCACTTACATTTATCTTGGCTACGCCCTTTACATTTGCAATTGTCGATGCTTCTGTTGCTAACTTGAGCACCGAATCGCACGTCACCGTATCTTCAAGAATATCCTCGCCGCCGCACATGTGAGTTGTGCATCCACTATCCAAACACCACTTGGATTGGCTATGACCTTGAACCTTGTTGACCTCTTCTCTGTTCAGTTCCGAGATGTAAAAAATCCTGTGCTACCCTAGCACTTCCTTGTGTTGATCTTCCATCCTCCTTTTCCGGACAATTTTTGGCAAAATGACCAACCTTGACGCATTTGAAAACATTTTCCCTTGAAATTACCTTTTTCGCCGCCGCCGCCACGTCTACCAAAATTACGTGTTCTGGATCTGGCCATGAATGCTTTGTCTTCGACGTCTTGTGAATCGCCTACCCTGGCCAAACATTCATTTAAGATTTTTATCTTGAGCTCTTCCGGCTTCGGCAATTGATCACGACTCTCGATTACGCATCTAAAATTCTCAAAACTTGGTGGCAAACCGTGCAGTATCATAGTAGTTAACAGATCTTCATGAATCTCGATATCCATTTCCGCCAATTTGTCAACTACGTCGAAGAAGTTGTCCAGGTACTGGTGTATACTTTCCCCCTCCTTCACCTTGTGCACGAACCAGCGACTTCAATAACGTGGCTTTCCTTGCCGGCCCTTTTGATGCGTAGATCGCTTCAAGTTTCAGCCACAGCTCACGAGTTGTCTTACAATTTTTAATATTTTTCAACTCTGATGGCGCCATTTCCAAAATAATGCTTACCTGAGCTGATTGATCTCCATCTTCCCACTTGACTACAGCGCTTCCATTTTCAACACTTTCTTCAGGTTTCTGGAGACTTCCATCGGCATACGGCCATAATTTCTTCTGAATCAGCAATGCCCGAATCTGAATTTTCCATGTGTCGTAATTGTCCTTCGACAGTGCTTGTATATTGCTACTTGTACCAGCCATCCTTTTTAGGTTATACAAACCACTTTTTAACACAACGTGATACACACACTTAATTTCACTTTTACTGACTTTTATTAACTTTTAATGCCCAACGCTATCACACAAAACGTTACTGGGCCCATAACCTGTTGTAAAAAAATAGTCAGAGGATTAATAATCAAGTTAATGTTTATTAATTAGCAAATACATACACATTCAGCACACCGACAATGCAACACGTGGAAGACGTACGGAAAAGAATAATAATATTTAACTATATCAGCTGTTGTAAAAGTTGGCGCATGCTCACGTTGATTTATTTGCCGTCGTAGTGTGTGTCTGTGTGAAACACCAATACACGCGGGTATTGTCAATTATTTACAACAATAAATATCATATCGTACTTGTCATTACTATTTTTATCTTAATACGACATTTGATGTTTATTTACTGAAATAAAAAATTTGAATAAATTGTGTTGTGTCATATGGTTAACAGCGAAACGCTATTTTAAATTTAAATACATGATGAAGTGTTAAAATGAAAAAAAAAAAATAACATGAAAATGTTTAGGGAATACTTTTAAATACAAATGCGTATGTTTTCTTTGTACCTAAGTAATGGAAATATCAAATTTAGTTAAATCTGTCCGGTAAGTTTAACGTGACTATTACTTATCAAAACATTTTCATTTATAATATAAATATAAATATGATTATTTATGAACAGTTATCTTATTTGCTGAAGTATTTTTTGAAATTTAAATGTACACATTACAGAATAATTATCAATAGTATAACATCTCATTACGAATAGGGTCCCTGCAAATTGTGTTGAAACAATAATCATAACTTGATTCGGGGAACAATCCTCATTTAAATGTCTTTTATTCACACGTTTGCATCCTTAAAGTGTATGTGATGGGGTAATCAGTTAACAAGCGTTCTGTTTAGTGTTGGTGGTAGTCGTGACGTCAGCAATACTGGAATAAAGGTGAGACGTAAGGAGTAGTTTACATAAAATATTATTTTATATCCATGGAAACAAGATGGAATTGATATAATTTAATGTTTTTAAATCATTCTAAAGTATTATGTCACTGTAATTTTCAAACTTTATTCAATTCACAACAAGCCACGGAAATACCACTAGGAACACGGCGGGGCAGCCAGAAGCAGGACCAGAATCAGGATTTCCTTGGATAAGTTACTTTCATTCTTTATTAATTAAAATTATTTTACTCCCTATCTCTCGTTACACAAAGCAATTTTTGTCCTATTTTTAAAGACTATTAATCACAGCTCAAAGCACGGCAACTGTTCATCGGTATTGCTAACAGTAATACAAATTAAATATAGTTAACACAATTCATTTTTATGTTTCGTGTAAAGCCACTAATTTGTGTTTGGTGTTGTGTTTAATCCTCTCAGTACTCATAGAGTACAGGGAGAATCAGTTATCATTATTTCATTGAAAATACGCTCATCCAAATATTTTGGGAATTTTCAAATCGTTTTATTAAAATATATATATATATATATATATATATATATATATATATATATATATATATATATATATATATATCCGTTTACGTGAAACATTTTTCAACTTTACTGTTTTATGGAAATATTTGTAGAATTTCTATAAAGCAAGTAATGAAGTGAAATTAGTTAATTATTTTAATTTAATACTCGTATATGAAAACGATAACATTTTTTTCATTAGTAAAAGTTAATAATTTATATTCAGTTCCAAAACATTGTGCACACAAATATGTTCTAGAAGTTTTAACTCATTCTATTAGTTACTGAAATTCACGCCAGATCTCTCTTCCACAGTACAAGAGGAAATAAAGGGTCTACTAAAATTATATAGTGTTAACAAAGTCTGATTAAAGTTCTATGTTACATTTAAATATTGAATGCTATCTTTATACCTAATAATAATTTAATTTCTACTTCATGATTAAATATAAATATATCGTTTTGAAGAATAACGATTGAGCTAAAATCGACGGGACACCCTGCTGGATTGAACCATTGCCTGAATAACCGAATCACACATCTTCGTAAGCAATGAGAGGCTCAAAACTGCGTCAGTGCATCTTTGAGTTATTAAAACATAATATTCATTATTAAAGTTTCCTGTATAATACAATATCCCCTACAATACAGTTTACGCGTACTAAAATTAAGATGTTGCCTTGTATTTAGTAACGTCTCAAGAGTGAAGGTTGGTTCTATATTCAGTTAAAATAACTTAAACATAAAAATAGTTTTTAGCATTTTTTTTATTTTTAAGAGCACTTCTATAAAATGGGTCTGTTATTACAGAAGTTTCAATCCAATTCTCTTAGTATTATGCACACAACCTGGATATCGCTAGACAAATTTACACTAAAAAGAAACCAATCAATACTTATGCCAGTTGTTGAGGAGCTCGAAATTGGAGAGAAAAAAGGGTGAAAAGTAAGAATTTTATTTTTCCCTGCTTAGTACACTTAAAAGCCAGTTATACGTACATAAATGTTCAACCAATATCAGCCAACCATCATGTACAGTCCGAATACTATCCACTTCATATTGTCTGATTGTGAATAGCTGTTATTTATGTGTATCTTGATAATTTTTAATTGTGGTAAATCAAGGAAAATATATCTCAGATAAAAATAATTTCTGATATTTCCATGATTTTCGATACTCTACGATTTCGACTTCCTCTAAGTTTACATCAGCTGAAGATTCATATCATTAAAGTTTTAAATTTTCAATTAAACCACAAGGTCACTGAAATAAAACTTGGTATAATATTTTAAGAATTACCAGGATTTTTTATTATAGTGTAGCACGATGTTATATGGAAACCATCACCAACGGTAAGTTAGTATTTATTATGTAGAGGTTATCATGTATGAATGTTACACTGGCTGGGAGTTATAACATGTTGTCACATCAGCAATAATACTATCAACATTTCACACTGAATCAATTAAAAGTTGAAGTGTTCGATATATTTACAGCTTTAAAAACACACATACATTACTTTTTTCATGACCAATGAGGATGAAATCGTTACAGTTAGATTAGGCTTATCAAAGACTATAACTCGAGAAGATATAAAATTGTATTTCTGACTATCTGTATGTTCGCACGTCATGATATATAGAACGTTAACTGACATATATATCTGATATTTTTAATGTTTTTCTATATCTGTGTCACAGGATAAACCTTAGAGTATGTCACTTGTTGGGATTTGGATGAGGGTTAGCGAAAAGTTTAAAATTGTGTTTATAGGTGATTATAATGTCGAATAGTTAGTCACAGACTAAGTAAATTGATAGAATATTGAGCACTCAAATAAGGTATAATAAAATGTGATATATTTAATAAAGTATAGCAACTTATGATGAGATATATTTTTTAGAAGTCTGTATAATGTGAATGAATATTAATTTCTGCATACACAAGAATGAATTCTCAGATAGGTTGCACTTGCATATGTAGTGGGCATACGCTGAAGAATTACCAGAATTTGTCTAGTAGACACCTTCTGTCGTAGCTGAGTAATTCTGTCTCAGCTTATCAATTCCAGGGCCCGAGTTTGAGTGCTTGTATACATATAGTAACAATAATCTTAACCAAGTTTTATAATAATTTATTAAAAAAAAACTTATTCTTTGGTATTTTTAATTTAAATAATAGCACCATTTAAAGCCTACAATTCTCTGCAGAATTTTACATTACTTTTTAATTTGATAAAATAAATGTATTGAATATGACTGATACAACATAATTTTCGTATTAAAGTTATGTTTAGTTCAAAAAGAACTGAGTGATAACAGTTTTAAGTATGTATATTTAGAGAGCCTTCTTATAATCTATTTTTTTACAATCAATGGACATCCCCTACTGCATTGATTAGAGGGGCTGATTCAGAGCTGGCATGACATTACTTAAGATTATTGACCCCAATCTTTCCTCAAGAACCTCAACAGGAGACAACCCCTTCACTTAGCCTTATACACCCATAATATTCTTTCACTCCGAAAGCAGCGCAAAGGTACTTTTTGGACTACGTGCAATTTTCTAAGATTCTCATCCTAAGGGAACAAAAATACTCATTTACTTACATCTGAAATGTTGTTTTTAACAATAACAATTCGATTCTAAATATTTTTATTTCCTTATCCAGCTACTTTTAAAAACACTGCATGGTTTGCATT